>NC_064254.1:41809336-42115652 GCF_003254725.2 Canis lupus dingo
GCAAACTGGAAATTACAGTGATGGCCCACCTTATCCCATGGAAATCTCTTCTGAAGATAAATGGTATGAAACAGACAAAAAAGACTCAGAAAATATTATATGAAAAATAAATAAATAGTAAATAAAATAAAAAGTAAACAAATGTGGACTTCAGCTAAACAGAATGAGAAAATTTTATCTATTTCAGATGAATAGCATTAATTATAACTGAAATAATTCTGAATGATCCTAAATTTTAAAGCCTATAAAGCTCTTTGCATCTGAGAAAATCCTAACTAGATTATTTCTACATGGGCATGCAAACATGTATATGAGCAGATATGCATTATCTGTTTTATGTGTATTAGTGATATTCTGAGTGATATAAAATAAGAAAATTATAAATAGTATTAGTGATTTGGAAATTTCAACCCATAAATCTACAGTTACACCGAGAAAAGCACTAAAATTGGGATTTTACTTTCTTTTCAAATAATTTTTATTTTTCAAGTTCCAGTGCTTTTCTTGCAAAATTCATTTAGTATCCATTGATTCTTGCATTCCTGAAAAATCTTTCCAGAGACATGGTTTCCAGATTCTACTCTAACCTCATCCTTTGCAAATTTTACTAGATATTTTTTTTTAATATTTGGATGTTTCTGTATTTCTAACCTTTTCTCCACATAGGAGAATGAATAGAAGAGTGAATTGTACTTGGAGAAGGTCGTTGAGGTTATCTTCCAGCAATTCCATCTCCAGTTACATGGTTTTCTAGCCTTAACTTGAACACTTTCAGGAACTTGGCACTCTATTTCTAAGAGAATTCTTTTTAGAGTTAAAAGGTTTTATTCTTATTACTCTGCATTATTAACATCTATCTGCTAGTCTTAGATATTTTCTTCTATGGCAAAACTGGTTGTCCATGAGACAATACTTCTAATTTTTAAAATTAATTCAAACAGTTAAAAATGGACCTTTAATGTTTGTTGCTACATTTTTTCTAATTTATGCCATTTTTCCTAAATATTCAATTAATATAATTAACATACACTATTAGAATTTTGTACCTCTCATCTATGTTTCCCCACATAAGGCTCCCTTAATGTCAGTATAATATTGCTTTATTATTTAGATGATATTCCCTACCCAGTGTTCTGTATTCTAGACTAAAAGTTTTTAATTCTCAAATGAGTCCCATTACTCAGGTTTTGGATTCTGCTCTATTCTGGCTGTTCTCAGGAAACTCCCTTGTTTGCCAATGTCTTTCCCAAAGTAAACTTTCTAGAATCAGATATGATGTTGTAAAGCCGGAATCATAATAATAGAAAACAGTTCTGTAATTCTCCTGAATTTGATACCATGCATAGAATGAGAAAGTCACAGGCCTACGCAATTGTGTGACTTCCTCCACATTTCTTAGCTATTGGACTATAATGCTGGGACCAAAATCTATCACACAGTGATTTAGCTTAAAGTCTAACTTTCATGCCAAATATTGGGTTCTAATTTCAAAGGCAGGTTCAAAACTGCTATTAATTCGGGGCTCTCTAATTTGTAGCTAGCCTCTTAATCCAAGTGAGAATTTAGCAATTGCACTTATTATTCTAGTTGGTTGACCTAGCTGAGATAATTTTGTTGTTTAAAAGAGTACATTATACCTTTTAGCCGAGTGTGATTAAAATGTAAAACAGGAGCAAATCTTGTGGCAGGCCAGTGATGAACATTCTCTTATCTACAGGACACTATTAATCATTAATGCAATGCAGTTATACTCTGGCATATATTCACCCAATAACTCTATAAATCTAACCTATTTACAAAATTCTACTAAGGTATTATAACTGTCAAAATGCCTTGCCTAAATAAATTCCATTATATATGATTTATTACCCTAATCAAACAGTGGAGGGATTTGGTTTACTATGATTTGTTTTAGTGAAAATTTTTCCTTATTAAAGGACTCTCTTCCAGTCTTTTTTTGACATCACAGCCCTTTCTCTCTCATTGCTCATCTTCTTGTTTAAGAAATATCTATAAATCTGTTTGTAGTGTTCCTATTATTTTTCACAGTCTCAGTTTGTTCTGAGCTTTATTCTCATAGACACTATTTTTAGAGTTGGATGCCACTCTTGTATGTTTATTTCTCCTTTGGTGATTTTTCATCCATTTGTGGCACATATCTTTGAAAGGATTGCCTTTGATAAACTGCTGCATTTTTAGTGTCTACATTTATTTATGCTATTCTGAAAGCAAATATCAGGGCTCTGGATTAGGGATAGAGTATTATTTCTTGTAGCAATAACATTAATTCTCTGTGTCCTATTCTTCCCCCTTTGAGTGATGCAGTCAGAACCAGATGGACCATATATGTGCAAAGGAATCTTTTACCCTACAGGATGGGAAACCCAAAATTATGAATGTGGGAGTTTACAAGGCTATACAGTATTCTCTTCCTGAAAAAAGGGAGAGAAATTGCTCCCTAATGGTAGTTCTTATTGCTATCTTTGGTCCACCTTACAAAATAGGCATGGAGGGTTGGAGGATGCAAATAGTTGACCTTTTAGTGGTCATTTTAGGTCATTAAATTGTGAAAAATCCCATCTAGAACTGATGGAGAAGACACTGCATTTCCTATACACAATAGGACTTTGTAGTGAACACAGCAAATGGATTGGATTTTGAATTGTTTTCTTGGGGATAGGGTATAGAGTAATATTTTGTAGTGAGAGAGATAGATTGTAGAAACGTGGCTGCCTACCAAAAAACATGTTTCCTCTTCCATATTATGAAGTTGTCATGGGAAGCAAAAGACAAAATTTCCCACACTTTCTTGCATCTAGCTGACCAGTTCCATCTACAAGATGAGTGGATAAGCCTTGGATTGCTTCCATGTCTGGGCTATTAAATGTCCCTGACTTTCTCCTTCACCCTCCACCACCTAATTTTCTCCATTTCAGCTAGCTAGAATGGAGACATTTTCCAGAGTGATCTTAGAAGCCATATATTAAAGATAGCAGGGCCTCCTTCAATTTAACTCTGAAAGATGGCATGAAAGAGGGCTATTCGGCTGACAAACCCTATGTGTTATAAAAGCAAGAACTAAGTTTCTGTTTGTTGGAGTGATTCTACATGTATGAAGTTTCTGTTGTGTTGGAGTGATTATACATGCATGAGGCTATGTTACTTCCTCAGATGACATTCCTACTCATATATTACCTATCTTAAGGCCTGGGCACATAAAAGGTGATCACTGATTATTTTTTGAATGAGCTAATCAATATATAAATATATTGAGTTTTTACTTTCAATACATTTTCTTCCCTAAAATTTTACTCATTAAAGTCTATTCACAATTTGGATGTATTCTTACTCAGCCAAACATTTTTTATTTGTTATGTATACTCAGTGAGGTTTCTGTTTTTCTCTCAACTCCGAATACAATAAATCTATTGTGAACTTTTTCTAATTTTATTGCCTCTGGACAGTTTCTCAGAACTGTTACACACACACATAAATACACATAAGCACACACACGCACACACACACACATCATAGAGAAGTAGAATTCCTGGAATTAGCAGGAAAAAAAGAAACCTGGAATTACCAGTTCATTCTTTTATCCTCTGAAGAAAATTAATGTAGTCTTAAGCCACTGATGATGTGATGGTCTTTCTTTTTAATATGATAAACATTGAAGGTTGTTGACATTTTGACTAAGAATTTATTTGGTTCTTTACAAAAATATCTTAGGTCTTTTCTCATTTCATTCTTTTGGCTCAAGCTAACGATGAATTGGCCACAGGTATTGGAAAAGGGTTTTCCTTTTTGTCCCTAGTTCTGTGTTTGGTTCAGTGCATTTCTAGAGTCTAACTCCTTCACCATATGGGCTCAGAACCCTCCTAAGAACTAAGAATATAGGAAATGAACAATACAATGTATTATTACATAAAGTACGGACACATTTTAACTTGGAAACTTGTGAGATTTATTTTTCATTAAAGCAAAAAGACTCCTTTCAACAGATCTTCTAGTTCAAGCCACATACAAATTATCATGTCCTTATCATCAGAGTTTAAATGATCAAAGTTGACCATGAGGCCACATTCTTGTAATTCATGTTTTCAAAAGAAGCAAATCTCAAGTCTTTGAAATTTCGGAGTATCTGAAATAATGGTAAAGTTTGAGATGAGAAGGTGGAGTGTGTAACTGTAAATTAAAGCCCTTTATGGGATGTAGAAGATTCTTATTGTACAGCAGAAGCGTCATGGAACAGATTCATTCATTAAATTATTTGTGTCTATATGTGATTTGTTTAAAAGTTTTTACTGAATATGAAACTTTCATTTTAGTGCAACCCAAAGAAAGCTCAAAAAATAAGGATTTCTAAAAACTATTTCATGGAAACAAAAATCATTCTTGTATATTAAAATAGATATCTTCCAATAAAAATGGTCATTTTCTCAGTAGGCTTACAAAGCTAGTCAAGTCATAGATTCACATGAGAATTTGCTAAATACGAATATCCCAAATTTCAGCTATTGAGCATTTTTAGTAAAGTTCTGGGCAACATTTAACATCCAGTAAATGACCAATTCTCCCAGTTTGCTTAGGACTGGTCATGATGGTCTTAACATTCTCCTCAGCTTGACTAAACTGCAGATAGATTTTTCTCTGATTCTAGGCCCAGACCTTCTTTCTTAGAGCAGCAACTTTAGAAAACTTTCCATTGTAATTTTTCTCTGCCTCTTTGAGATGATACATCTTCTAACAGCCACTTGATAGTTTCACAATCCAGGAAAAGCTTTCTGAGGGACCCGAGAGTTGTCTCTTTGATAAGTAACCACCAGGAAAGATAACACTATCTCTTATTTTTTGTGTGGATGTAACCTAACTTCAATAAATAACAACTAACAAACATAGATGGCCTAATCTCATTGACCAGTTTTTTTTCCTAATGTCCCCCAATACTTTCCCACTAGCTTAGTCCAGAGCTTAAAAACCCTTCAGTAAAGATTAATTCATTCTCTCTCCCCTATTGCAACAGTATTGAATAAGGTCTTCCTACTTTAACTCCATCTGGTACATTTTTCCTTTGATAGGACTTTCCCAGTATTAAAAATCCAAGTCTCTGGAACCTTCTCACTCCCTGTGACAGTTAGGCATGCTTCTTAGCATAACCCTTTAGTGAATTTATTTGAAAGTTCTGAAGACTGCCATTCTTTCAGAAGAGCAGGAGTTGTCAAAGACCTCCCCCGTGAGGGTCTGCACACTGTTATTCTGCTGGATATTATTTTAGGTGTACAATCAATATTTGTAAAATAAATAGAGATCATTCAACAAGAATATAGACACACTAAAGTCATTGCAGCTTTTGCCTTTATTGTTAGATCCATGCAAATACAGGATGACCCTGTTCATTTACTCATTCATTCATTAATTTATTCACCTATACATTCAACAAATAGTTACTGAAAGCCTCCTATTTGTCAGCCTAACAGACTTTGTCCCTGACATTTAGTAGTTTACAAACTAGAAGAAGAAATAGCACTGATTCAAAAAACAACAAAAGCAATAATCCTCTCTCTCTCTCTCTTTTTCTCTGCATCTATGTCTCTGTCATTCTCTCTCACACACATAATTTAAAACGTGGAAAGTCCTCTGGATAAATTTAGAAAGTGATATGAGAGAATGTAAGGAGGTATTGACCATAATTTCCTATTTTCACGCTTTACAATCTTATAAAAGTTCTAAAACTCTTAAGAAGACTTGAGATTTGCTTTTTAAAATAATTGTTCAAGTATTGTCCTGGATGTCATGAGGTAGTCCAATATATTTCTGTCAATATACCAAATTGTTAAGAAGGAAAAAACATGTGTATCTACTGCGGCTTTTACACTAGCTACCATAAAAATAATTTGGCATATGTTGGAAACCATATTTGGTATCCTGAATTTCAAAGATTTATTTATAATATTAAATAATGAATTTTAAATTCATGTTTTAGAATATGAAGATGAGTCCTTTGGGAGGGGTTATCTTGTGGGCTAACAGACCTCACATGGCCAAACAGATGGAATTTTGCTACAGACATCAGTTTTTCCTATCATTCTGGGAAAGAAAAAGTGATTACTATTCCAAGTAATACAGGAGAAAGAATGATATGGCCATGTCTGACTAAGATTTGTGGTTGGGAAAACAGGCCACTTCTATGTCTTTCTTTTGACAGTAGAATGATAGTTCAGTTTGAGTGTGTGTGTGTGTGTGTGTGTGTGTGTGTGTGTGTATTTCACCTATGGAGTGCTATCTTTAAATGAGTAGATAGATCTAGAGCTACTATGTGCTTCCTATCACTATTAGATTAGAATTTAAGATGCTGACAAATGACTGAAAAAAAAAAAAAGTTTTCCAGCAATGTTTTCCAGTTCTTCTATCTTGGTGTTGGTTAATCTAGCATGTTTTATTCAACCTTGCAGAGGTTCTTTGTGGGGTCACCAGATAGGATTCAATTAAAAATTTATGACATACTTTAGCAGAGGGATCAGCTAACAGGATGTATGGTTCACAATCAGCAAAATTACTATATGCCTGAACATCTGTTTGTCAAGTGCAAGCCTAGGATATGGATGTGAAATTATTGTTTGCATTGGCTGGATTACTTTAATTGCAAATAACAGAAGACTCAACACAAACTGTTATAATTAACAACTACAAATGGATGTATTGACTACTTTAAGTTAGCAGTCCAGATAAAAGATGCTTATGTGATTTGGCACAGTGTATAAGTCACTGCCATCTCATTTTTTTTCTCTTTCTTTGCTCCACCTTCCAAGGCACTAGTGTTCTTTTTTCATTTCTACATGGTGGTCCCTTGATCTTCTTTTATGATGACTGCAGTCCCACACCTCATATTATCTGTTCAATTTATGCAGTGGAAGAAAAATTCTACTTCCCTGTGGTCTTCCTGGCTTGAACTAGCTTATAGGTCATTCTTAAATACCAAACCATGGTGATGAGATCATTTGACTAGATTAAGTCTGTCAGGCCCACATCAACAACATTGCCATTATACTGTGGGGGAAGTAAACTCCCTCTCCAAGGAAAATCACTAGTTTTGATAGAAGACAGAGGAAACAGACCTTTTGCATTCTAACCCTTGGAAGCAACCACTAACAATCCCTGTATAATTTACACAAAAACTGATTAGTGTTCAAATAGACTCTTTCCACATAGCTCATGGACACCAAAATGATATACTTTTCATATTCTTTCTTTTGCCCACTCACTCACTGCTTTCCAGAAAGAACTCTAGGATTATTCTCTGGGTTTTGTGTACTCCTTCCCTCTAATATGCTACTTCTCTTATCCACCCAAGGTTCTCCAATCTCCCTGAACTAGTCATTGACATACATTGAACACCTATTCTTTTATTTACTCACATAGTAGCATTTGATGGTCTATCAGTTAAAATCTCAGTGACCCATTATAACTGGACTCCACACCATTATCTAGAAACTACTTTTCTTTCTCTTAAGGATACAGTTTCATAAGCCATAATTATCAATATTTTTCTGGGAAGAGAGGGAATTTATTTTTACCCAGTCCTAGAAAAATATTTCCATTTTATAAAAATAATGATTCCTTAAAATGTTAACAGAGAAAAGTAAAATTAATTTGAGTTTAACTTTCTACCCTTTTATAACATTACTAAGCTATATCTTTGGTAAGAAGAGAAGCAGAGAGAACAGAAGGCTGTGAGTTACAAATTCATACTAATTCTTCTCAATTTTCCTATTTTCAGAGAAATGAACTAAAACAAGATGATAGTGGTAATAGTAAACATGCATATAGCATCTATTATGTGTCAGGCAATGTTCATACATGTAATTATTTAATTCTCATAATAGTTCTATAATGTAGGTAATATTATTATCCATATTTTAAATAGAACTATATTACAGAGTAGCCAAGCAACTTGCCCAAGGAACATAGCTAACAAGTGGCAGAATTGAAAAGGAAATGTAGTCAGTTTGAATTCAGAATCTGTGTTTTTACTTTGAACACTACTATGCAGTGGAAGAAAAACTATGAATGATTAAATTTTCTGAGTTGATGGTAAGCCAAAAAGTGACTTAGATGAAATGATAAAACATATGTTCAGAAAGATGTTTTATTTGTTTTATTCTTTCTATAAGAGATTAGGACTCAGAATGAGCCTATTCAGGGAGAATCTGAGGCTTTTGTTGAGTTTTATAATAATTCTAGGGAAACCAAGTAACTATGTGTCCCACCTGGTATATGAAAATGAAGGTGGGATCATTGAGTTTCAGAATGTGATGGACTTTCAGCCCTTTAGTCCAATCCTCTCTCATTTTTATATCATTTCTGTGAGTCTCCCCTAGGGGTTCTCTTTATTTTGTTGTGATCAAAACTTAAGTCCTGGTTAAGAATCTTGGGAAACAGATAGAAAATAAAGAGAATTGGTCTTTTAATAATTCTTAGAACTCAACTGAAATGTACTCCATAGAAAAAGTAGAAGTAAATTAGCTTACATTATATGCTATTTACTTTTGTTTATCTGCTTAAATGTGTATATATCTAATAACTGTCTGCTACTAAACTTCTGAATAACTTGGATAAATGTTTTGGGCTTAGAAAAAAAAGAATGAATGTACATAGGAAAACATCGAGCATCATGATTTTTATGAAAAACAGCTGATTCTATTAGACATAGGAAATACTTAAGGGATACATAAAATCTGCTATGTGTATTTTTTCAATAATTCAGAAACTAAATTTCATCATATGATAAAATAAGCCTTTTATTTTTTAATGTAATTGTTTAAATGATTTCTGTCTTCTAGTTGTGTGTCTACCTATTTAACAGGCATACATCCTAAAGATTTGAAGTTTCATGTTTATATCTGGAAATAAATCTTTAAGTTGTATGTTGATACTGAAAAACTTGAATTGCATCACTAACATTACCAGATGGTTGGATTTACTCCATACTTAATAACTTCTAAAACCCATGAAGTTAAAAATTCCTGTCATATTTTATATTAATTTTAACTTTGTGTGAGTCTTAGAAATATCCATAGCACCAAATCAACTGAAATTTCTCATTTGTATAATTCAAAGAATATATTTAATTTATTGATGACATTAATACATCCACAAATGTAAAATAACTACCCCTTTGTCCCTTGAATTCACCTGCCACTCCTTAGAAATGTTTCTCTGCTCACAACTATTGTACTATCAGTCAATAAACATTTTTTTATCTGAGGGCTGGAAATAATCTTCAAGGTTTGTTTATATGTTGGCCTCTTCTTACTAGTGCACATATTATTAAATCAGCACTTCATAAAGCAGACCTGAGCCAAAATTTTGATGTAAATGAGGTTGGTCTTTGGTTCTCTTCCTTTATTTTTATTTTGGGCTCTCCTGCTCTAGTGCATAATTCCTACATCCAAGGTTTTGAGGTTACCGAAGTTCTCTCTTGATCACCTTAACTGGTCCTACTCACCACCCCAAAAGCAGTACTGCCTCTCTGTCTTCACCTTGCATCCAGCAGACCCACCAGTGTTTCTCCCATTACCTGGCTGAGATTTTTTGGCCAGATACTCTACTGAATCTCTTTACTTAAATTATTGTCAGGCCAGGTCTACCCCATGTCATCCTTACACAATCGGTTTCTTTTGCTCTCAGATCAACACTTTATCTTTTTTTCTTATTCAGTCGTGTTGTTTGAACCCATCATTGGTCAGAGTACTCTTGAATCTCAATTTTGTCATTTGATATTTTAGATATTTCCTTCACCTTTAAATCGAGAGTTTATAAAACACCTCCTTCATCAGCCATGTTATTTTTTATAGTTGGTGCATCTTTTTATCGCTTCCAGTTCAGTAGCCAGAATTTTGTTTCTTAGAGGCTCATATTTCTCTAAGGCCACCTAACATAGTATTGGGAACTTCTTAAATATAAAACATTGTGCTAGGAATTAAGGAAGAGCAACATAGCACTTTTTTTCTCCTTATAGTCTTTGTGATTTAGGTCATGTTTATAGTTACATTTCAATTTTCAAAAATTACAATGTAAATATAAATTCACATCTGTATTTTTAGAATCTAGATTATGTTTGATATGTCAACTTTTTGTTCAATATTATGAAAGGTAATGTAGCAGGATGGGTTTCTTTGTATATTTATTTCTGGTACTCTTCACTAAAAAGGCTTTCATGTTAGTTATGTATAAAGTAGCAACTATAACTTTTCCTTCTCCAAATTTCTGAGACACTACTTTTATTATAGCCATATGTTCCCTACTATAATTAATTGATTTATTAAGTACCAACAGAATACCTATACTAAATATCAGACCTAATACTTAGGTACTTGACTTAGAAAAATAAATGAGATAACAACCTTACATTGGTAATCCCACCATTTATTATTTATTGTGTGACTTTTCCAATGAGATAAATATATTTTATTTTTCATCCTCTTTTACTTGTGTATTCTTTTGGAACTAAGGAAGCACTGTTTCTAAACTTCATATCACAAAGTATAGTAGAATATTAAAAATATTTTCCACATGTAATTAAGATTGTATGATCATTGTATTTGCTGTGGTTCTCAACTACTGAATACCCATCAAACTCTATTGAGAGGGTTTGTTTGTTTGCTTGACTGTTTGTTTTTAAATTATAGACTCAAGAATTCTACTTCAGATCCACTCACTGGATTGAAGTATCAAGGAGGTTGATGTGCAGCAATAGATGATCTCTTCAAAGATCTGCAGTTAAGTCTTACAAGGATCCAGGGTTGAGAACTGTTGCTTATATGCACTGTGAAAAATTTCAAACTTTATGCATTAATAGACCTTCTTCTCAGTTATTTACTTCTAGAAATGGCTAGATATATTATTAATGCTCTATTTCCTAGATGTTGTCTTTTAGAATATTTGATTTTAGAGTTCTTTTTTAAGATTTTATTTATTTATTCATAGAGACACAGAGAGAGAGGCAGAGACACAGGCAGAGGGAGAAGCAGGCTCCAAGCAGGAAGCCTGACATGGGACTTGATCCCGGAACTCCAGGATCACACCCTGGGTTGAAGGCAGGTGCTAAACCGCTGAGCCACTCACGTTTCCCCTGGGTTTAGAGTTTTAATTGACATGATTCTTCTCTATTCTTAAGATCTCTGATTTTGTGTGAAAGCCTTTTGAGTTACCTTTAAATATTTTAGGAGTCTAATATTACTTTTCTTTATAATGGTTTCTATAGATAATGATTGTCTTCATGAATATTTAACCAAAGAAAAGTAATAAACTAAGATAATTCTTTTCATATGATGATTCATATGGGATCTTTTTTGGGGGGTAAATAGTATGTCTATTAAAAGGAATTAGACATTATTTTATTTTATTTTATTTTATTTTAAAGATTTTATTTATTTATTCATGAGAGACACAGAGAGAGAAGCAGTGATACAGGCAGAGGGAGAAGCAGGCTCCCTGCAGGGAGCCTGATGCGGGAATGATCCTGGGACCTTGGAATCTAGACCTGAGCCAAAGGCAGAGCTCAACCACTGAGCCATCCAGGCATCCCAGGAAACAGTGTTTCCAAAATGATACCAGGGCCCTGGCATAGAGTTCTTTCTTCTTTTTAAGATTTTATTTATTTATTCTCTTTATTTACCTCTCTTAGAGAGAGGTAGAGACATAGGCAGAGGGAGAAACAGGCCCCATGCAGAGGGCCCGATGTGGCACTCAATCCCAGGACTCCAGGATCATACCTTGTGCCGAGGGCAGGCGCTAAACTGCTGAGCCACCCAGGGATCCCCAAATTAGACATAATTTTAAAAGTATCTGTTAAACTCTTTCCAAGTGTCTAGAATCTCCTAAATAATAAAATGTGTTCTTTTTTATTGTGATTATATATAGCATATGTGCTTAGAATGTAAATTACAAATTTCAAATATTTCATTGTGTATCTGGTAGAGTATTCTGGACCACACAGAAGATACTGGTGATAATAAATTATTTCTTTTTCTTAAATTCAGTTTCATATTTATTATTAGATTTGAAATATAAGGGTTTTAGAATAATGCCTTATCCACAGTGTAGATGCTGACCTGAAGAGTGGAATTTGAAACTTGGTTATGTTAATTCATTACATGAATTGAATGCTCAAAGCTTTGTCTTTATTGATAGTAAGTAATAATAATAATAATAATAATATCAATCTCGCTGTTATTTTTAGGAGCTTCAATGAAATCATATAAGTTAAATTATCATGGTTATTGCTTGGCAAATGTCAGGAAACTTTTGAAAAATCTACTTCACTATTTAGTACAGTACTTACCATTATTGCTATTAGTTTGAATGAATAAATTCTCATAATCTTATTAGGAGACCAGGGTAGGTAAATGGTCTATTAATTTTATGAGCAAGGGGGAGAAGGCTCACAAAATATATTTTGTTAATATTTCAGTGTGGGTGACTTGTAACCTTCAAACATTGCACTATTGCACAAAATGACCTTCACAGGTCATTTCATAAATAGTACTTGAAGTGTGGTAGAATTGCGAGGAGTAAAATGGGTAACATTAGTCTGGCACGACATATCCTGTGGAATCAGTGTAACTTTTATTTTCTCATTTAGCTTTCATTGAGTGAAGAATGCAATTTCAACTGAGCACTGAATTGGAGATTCAAAGAACTGGGGTTATATTACCAGCTCCATCACTGACATACAGTGGGCCATTAGGAAAAAATTACTTTTCTGCTCTGAACATCAGAATTCCCTCCTTTAAAATAGAAATAAATTTAGTGGCTTGGAAAATAATGTTGGATTTGGCAAATATAGATACACTCAATATTCTAGAGCATTTGATTTAATGAAATTCATGCTGTGTTCATAATGCAAAGAAACAGCAAGTAAGTATATATATAAATATTGATGATGATGATGCAAGTAAGCACGTATATAATAATGATGATGATGATGATGATGATAAATAAATAAACTGCATAGGAAATTACATCAGTCAATGTAGCCATAGTTTTGAAATATGCTGTGTGGTGTTATGAATAAGAAAGAACAAAATTATCTGTCCCCTTCAAGAGCATGACTAGCTATCCAAATTAACCCTTTCCAGTATGGTCCTAACTGGCATGAGTACTCAAAGAAGCTGACCTCAATGCTTATGTTGGATCTTGGTGTGTGTAGGCAGTGGTATCATTCAATATTTGTATGATTGAATATGTACTGGTGTATGTCAGTATATTTGTAGATGTCCAAACTGGGGATCAAGGAGGTGTATATAAAACAAGACAAAAATGGAGTTAGCTGCAGAAAGAGTAGGATAAAACAAGGCGAGGAGAGGAAAAATTTCCATCAACAATGAAGTGATTCTAAACCAGTGTTTAAACCCATCATGAAATTTGGGGAAGAACTATGGCCAGGAAGACATACAGAAGGTAGAGAATTGGATAACTAGACATAACAGGGAGTAGATTAACTGTTCTCTGACATTTCTGTGGATGTGGTAGAGTGAGAAGGCCATGCATGTGAAGACAAGTCTAATTGCAAACTGGGAGGTGACTTTTTCCAAGTCTTTAACCAAAGGAGAAGGAGATTTTAATCAGGTTCAAGCTGACTCAGTTATGTAAGACTAATCAGGGTAAGGCTGGAATTTGATATCCTGAGCAGAAGGGAGCAAGGCATTGGCCATCTGAGAAGTCAGTGAATAACAAGTATAGTGGCATTTTTGGTGGTTATGTCTTTGAGTTACCTATGCATCCTATATACATGGATTTACATATATTACATTTTACATTTTAACCTACTAGATAGAGCTAAATTTAAAAATATATATTTATTATTAAATAAGTCTAGAGGACTAAATAAACAAAAATAAAATTAATAAAAATCAATAAAACAATAGTAAACAGACAAAAAAAAGTCTGCAAGCCTAGAACTATACTTATGTAGAAGAATGAATTTCTGCCTAGAACTATACTTATGTAGAAGAATGAATTTCTGTTTAAAAATTATTTTAAAAATTAATGCCCCAAGAAAAGATTAATGGATTTAGATATTCCTATTTTTACCAACTAACTTCTGGAAAGATGGCAGCATCTTTGCTTATCCCTGAACCCTTCTCCCTCACAGCCTCTATATATTATGGAATAACATAATAAAAGGAGGTATAAAAACCACCTTAAGTGAAATTCCTCAAGCATCCCCGAGTATTCCAAGGGATAAAGCAGGTACCAAATTTCATTATCCTCGGTACTCAGGGAAATCCAAACAACCAGCTATTCCTAAGTAAAATTGGCTTTCTTTTTTTTTTTTTTTTTTTTTACTTGCAAGTGCCAGTGGAGAATACAATGACCAGTTGTACATTTTGGGTGCCACTACCTTGATTTATGCTAAGGCACCACCAGTTTTACTCATTATTGGTTTTGTCCCATCACTGAAAAAGTAAACATAGTTCTTCCATGAGGTCCAAAAAAATTATGAAATTCAAAAACATTACTCAACACTTTGAATATTTCTTAACACTGAATATTTCAGTGCCACTTGTGCTTGGTGCCAAATATATTCATATAAAACAAGATCTTCCTGACTGCTTCATTGGTGCCCATACCAAATAAATACAAACAAATGAGCAAGTCCAACCATATTTGTAGATTCATTCATGTGTAAGGAAAAGTACAGTTCTACAGATATGATCTCATCTCTAGGCTTGCAAGTAAACTTTATATTGACAAGATGTGGTAACATTGAACATCGGCACCGATGTGAATACTTTCACTGATTTTTTTATCAGAAGGCATTGAACAATGTCAATAGTCCAAAGTTTTATTAAATCCCATCTATTGTGTATTCTTCTCCAGCCAGTTCAATATAACATAATCTGTAATATATTTCAGTGGCTTCTGAGACTCTAGTTTGAAAAGCTATTACAAATAGTTTTAGTTAGAGAGTTCAATCTAACTATGTTTTAAATATTTAAGTATTTTTTTCTAAATGTTTGGTCTCAAAATGAGACCGAAACTTACTACTATAAAATCATGTAAAATATTCTGTTTGAAAAAATATAGTAAAGAAAACCATTAGCACATATAAATATGAGGGAAATAGCATTTTGTCATAGTTTTATTTCTTGGTTATACTTTCACTCAGGATGTTTGGAATAGAGTTTTCTCTTCCGTGGGTCAAATAGCCCTCCAATATGAAAGTTTTATTTTTATTGTTCTCAGCATGTTTAGATATAGGTGGTACATCTATGGGTTGAGTAAATGAATCTTTTTATCTCTTTCTAGTCAATAATCATTCCTTAAATATAAGAAAAATGTATTTTCTTGATTTCAAATTAAACTATTATTACATTCTAAAATAATAAACTTCAGATAATACTTAAAAGTTTAGAACATTTTTCAAGAATTTAAAAATATTATGCAAATTCAGACAATTTCACTTCTTTTTGTATTTCCATGTAGGTACAAGGAAAATTTCAGGATTCCAACATAAGACTTACTGAATGATAATGACTTTACAAGGATTACAAGAAGTATTAACAGTGATAATAATAGAATAGTTTAAGTACTAATTAAAAATTGAGTTAAAAAAATTGAGTTAATATATGAAAATGCACGTTTATACGGTGATATTCAGAATATTATCCATATAAACAAGAATACACAAGCATATATTCCATTAGCAGTAAAAGCAAATGACATCCTACGTGGCCTGTGATTTTTGAAAAAGTTGACTGTATACTTGTACAAGAATAAAAGTAAAAAGGCAAATAAGGTCTTCATATTATTATGGAAGTAGTTTTGGCCTTGAAGAACTCCTGGCATGGCCTTGGAAACTTACAAGTCTCCCTTCACCATATTCTGAGAACTGATGTCTTACTGGAAAAAGGGGAGTGGTCCATGAGTACATTAAGCTGAATTGTAGAACAATACTAACAATTACAATTTTTACATTTTCTCTTTGACTAAAACTTTTCAATTTAAACTACACTCACATTAATAAATTCAAAGGAACATTTTCCAAGGAAACATTGATCCACATATCTATATTTCTAATTACATGTATGTTTCCCTGTGTGTGTTTGGTTTATAAGAATAAGTTTCTGCTGTTTTATATAAAAATTGACTAAATTTAGTCAATAAGATAAATTTAGTTAAGTTTTTTTGCAAAAAAAGAGTAAATAATAAATTTATGAAAGTGGTTTCTCATGTGAAACCCATGTCTGCTATTGATAGGGATTCTAAAACATGTTCTTAGGCAGCATCAAAAAACTCTGCAAGCACTACATGCTAAGACTACTAATCCCACAATTGAAAAAAACATTTCTTCAGGACATATGCCCAAATGTGTCATCAAGATGATAGAGTCAGAATGAAGGAATGGCACTTTTAGAAGCAATGTAATAGTCACTGAATTGTCAAATCATAGATCCTCTAGTCTGGAAGAAACCTTAACAACTATCTACTTCAGTTACCCATCAATGTCTAAATATATTCTATAGCTTCCCTGACAAGTTCAGTCCCTGCTTAAATGCCTCTAAATTAAGGGAGAATGTGCAGTTCTCTGGTTTATTATTTTTATATGGCACTTTTGCTAAAAGCCCTTCCTTCTATAGAACTGATATTGGCCTTTTTATTACCACAAATGCTCTTTCATAATAGTTTGATCCTTGAGACAGAATAAGAAACTAGTTATGCAAGCCTTGAAAGTCATCTAAGTGATCTAACTCCACTCTTTCATAGTAAATGCTTGAATTTAATTATCCTTAAGGTTTCTTTAGTTTGTTCCTGCTCAAAAAATGGACAGTTTCCTCTCCATACACATGCATGTGGGGGCTCACGTGTGCACATGTGTGCACACACACAGGCAAATGAGTACACACCAAGTATGTGATCTTATGTTAACTTCTAATCTTTAAGATCCTAATTTTTTTCTCTAAATTGTTAAAATTATATCTACTTTTTTCATGGCGTTCTTTTGAAACAGTTTTTATGACCTAGCCTCAGTCACAGATGCAAGGTGGTAAAGGACAGCCAAAGAACCAGAAGACAGAGCCCAGGGTGTTCATGACCTCTGTAGTGTGAGGAAGAAGTCCTGAAAAGGAAAAAAGACCAAAAAAAGGGAACCCTAAATTGTAGATTCTATCCTAATTTCTGATTGACCCTGAGACCATGCTTACATGGGGCAAAATCAAAGTACCTCCCCCTAAAGGTAGAAGGACTGAACTGGGAGATAGGCAACACAACCCACTGCAGGTGAAACAATTTACAGTTTGGGTTTAATCAATTTAACTGTCTGCTGAAATAAACATATCAAAAATAGTGGTAAAAAAATACCAAATTGGTGACTTAATTTTACAACTTCAAGAAGTTCAGTGAGCCACTAGTAGAGTAAATACAAACATAATGCCTAGCCACATCAAAACATATTAGTTTGAAAACCAAAGAGAAAGAGAGAATCTTGAAAGCAGTTAGAAAAAAGGTGATTTGGAATATTGTAGTTTTCACATCAGATACAATTAAGACCAGAAGACCATGGATCAAATCTTTGAAATACAGAAAGAGAAAAAAAAACAAAAAAACCTGTTAAGCCAAAATTCTATTCCAGGAAAATATATGCTTTAAGAAAGAAGGTGAAATAAAGATATTTCAGGTTAACCAAAAAACAAACAAAACCAAAAAACAATGACGACAAAAATCACCAAAAGGTCTATAATTCAAGTAGGGTGGTTCAAGTTGAAAGGAAGTATGATACCAGTGGGAAACACAAATCTTGAGAAATAAATGAAAAGTATTAGAAAATAAAAAAGTGCTCAGAAAAGTATGGAACTGTGTTAAAAGTTTACAGGAAGCAACCTGAAAGAGCTCCAAATGGCCAAATCCCAAATAGTCTGACAATAAAATAAATAATGATAGTATTATTGTGTAATCCAGACAATAAGAATATGCCACAAATACACATGAATATAAATAAATAATACTGGGGGGGAATTAAAGGTTCTTTCTTACAGAACAATTTCAATTAATAAATGTATAAGAAATGAAAGAAATAGACAATCTTTGTTAGAACTTATTAGCTACCAAAGCAAAGATAGTAATTTACAGTGAAGAAATGCAACAGACATTGCCTTAACCAAATGATCATAGTTATCATCACAAATACTAAGACATGTTGACATTATGTGCCCCTTGATATATTGCATTAAGAAGGGAATATCACTTTAGTGTTATTCTTGCCAAGAATACATAACTTCAATCTAATTACAAAATAACATTAGCCAAACACAAATAACCAAGGAGCTATTTGCAAAATGGCCAAGGTTACAAAGCATAGGAAGACTGGGAAACTATCACTCCCTGGAAGAGACAAAAATGAGAGACTGAATATACAAATAGAGAGTCCCCAGATCATGTATAAAGTAGAACTCTGACCCAAAATCTGAAGCAGCCAGTCTATGAAGTAGACTACACATAATGGATAGTAACCAGTCTAGGAAATCAAACTACTCTTAGTCACAATCAGTCCAGAAAGGCAAACGGCACCCCTGTGGCAAAGCAACTGGCCCTCCAAAACAAGCATTTGGTTAATATCTGATAGCCTCTGTATTTTTGTCCCAACTTCTAAATTAGAACCAAGCTGGAAAAGCTAAATATCAATCTTTAAGGAATCATATATGATGACTAACTATAGCTAACTGTGGCTTCCCTATGCCAGCGGCCTCCAATCAAGGGCATACCTGAAGTCTATTTTTTTCCCTCTGTAAGCTTTCTCATTCCTCTGCCCATCTTCGAATCTCTGCCAAATGCAAGTGATGGTGGCCTTACAGCTTTGCTGTATATAACAAGGAGACCTGATAACTGAATGCAATATGGATCTTGGGATTGAAAATGACATTAGTGTAAAAACTGGTGAAATCCAATAAAATATCCAGGTTAGTTAGTGGTATTTTACCAATGTTATCTTCTTAGTTTTGATCATTGTAGTGATTACAAAAGATGCTAAATTTTTTGAAAGATTTTATTTATTTATTTATTCATGAGAGACAGAGAGAGAGAGAGAGAGAGAGAGGCAGAGACACAGGCAGAGGGAGAAGCAGGCTCCATGCAGGGAGCCCAATGTGGGACCCGATCCCGGAACTCCAGGATTGCACCCTGAGCCAAAGACAGACGCTCAACCACTGAGCCACCCAGGTGTCCCCAAAACATGCTAAAATTAAGGAAAGCTCTGTAAGGGATCCTTGGGAACTCTCAGTACCTGGGAGAATTTTCTCTGTGCCTAGTATTCTCCCAAAATAAAAAAGTTAAATTATAAACTTCTGGACAAAAACAAACAAACAAACAAAAAAAAAAACTTTGTAATTTTGGGAAGTAAAAAAACATAAGCCATAAAAATATATATTTGACTTTATCATCAAATTTTGTTTTTCTGTTCCAAAGACATGGTTAAGAAAACAAAAACATACCAAAGGTCAAGAATGAATATTTGCAATACGTGTATTTGCCAAATGACTTCTAACCAAAATACATAAGCAACTTTTACAACTCAACAATAAAAATAAAAACCACCTTATGAAAATGATCCAAAAAAAAATCTTTACTGACACTTCACAGAATAATGTAAAGTAATGGCCATAAGTTCATGAGAAGATGCTTAACATCATTAGTCATCAGGAAAATGCAGATAGGAAGGATATAGAGCTACATACATAGTTAGAATGGATGAAATTTTTTAAAAAACTAATAATACCAAGCATTGATGAAGATATGTAAGAACTCATATTTTTTTAAAGATTTATTTATTTATTTATTTATTAATTTATGAGAGACACACACACAGAGAAAGAGCGAGAGAGAGTAGCGGAGACACAGGCAGAGGGAGAAGCAGGCTCCATGCAGGGAGCCTGACGTGGGACTCAATCTGGGTCTCCAGGATCATGCCCTGTGCTGAAGGCGGTGCTAAACTGCTGAGCCACCCAGGCTGCCCACAACTCATATTTTGATGGTGGGAATGTAAAATTTGATGACTACCTTGGACAAAGATTTTGCACTCTCTTAAAATTTTAGATGTACAATTAATATATGACTCAGTTATTTCACACTCTGAAGTATTTACCCAGGAGAAACACACAAGACTTGCATGTGCATGTCTATAGCAGCTTTATTCAGAATAGCTTCAAACAGAAATAACCCAAATGTCCATCAGCAGATGTGTGGTTAGAAAAGCAAAACAAAACAATTAGAATAAAGAAATTACTGATGCATGCAGTCACATGGATGAGTATCAAAAATCATTTTGCTAAGTGAACAAAGCCAGACATAAAAGAGTACATGCTATATAATTTCATTTACATAAATATAAAATCTTTATATTGACAGAAAACAGAACACTGTTTGGCTGGGTTGGAGATAGAGGAATGGATTAACTACAAGTGGACATAAGAAATTGTTTGGGGGCCATGGAAATATTCTGCCTTTTGATTGTGTTGGTAGTTTCATGGGTGTGTACATCTGTCAAAATTCATTTCTTTGCAAACTTGGAATGCATGCAGTTTGTTTTACCTAAAGTATACTTTAGGTTGATAAAAATAAAATGAAATAACAATATAATTTAGAATTTGAAGGAGCTTCAGAAGTCATTTAGTGACCTTCCTTGAGGAGGGGAGCTTATGTTAGAATCCAGATCTTTTGCTTCCCAGTCAGTAATGTACAACATAGATAGATATATGTGTGTATACATACATATATGCATGATAATTCAGAATAGTATAGGATCATCTATAAGACTTTATCTCCTCTTGTTTAAATTCTGAAAGCAACTTATTCTCAAGTATATCCTGCCTGGACTGTCTACTGTCTTTCTTGCTAAAAGGGGAGAAGGAAGGCCCTGGGTTCTCAGAACATACTGGTTTGCCTGGCTTTTCCAGAAATGATAGGAATTCCTATTAGGATACATTTCCAAGACTTGGAAATGTTTTCAATAAGTCATGAGAAGTTTTGGCTCAACCTACTGTTCAGTTCATGCCTTTTGAGCTTCACAGAACACTCAATCTACAACATGTGCTAGAAACCTGGATGAGGCTATGATTGAAAACTTCTGCTGTCTATCATCTACCACTTTGCTTTTTCTTTCATTCAGCGGTCCACTTCCACCTGCTTGGGAAAAGTAAACCTTAGGGCAGCAGCAGAAATAGGAGGCAAAGGTTAACTCTTCCCTGGTGTTCTGAGCTGGCCCTCAAGGCCCCTCTTGTACCCAGGATATCTGAGCTACTCTCTGAAATTTCATCTTGTCATTTGCAACACTCTGCTCAAAAGGAGAAGCATTTGAACGTTATTTTACATGGCTCACTCCAGCATTTATCTGGAACAAAAAAGTTCAGTTCAGTTCAACATGTGACAAAAGCTGTGGAATGTTCAGAGGGTTATGAAGCACTCAGGAGGCTTAGAGCCTTGTAAGGGAGGCTAATGCAGTAGCTGAACACTTTCCCCACATGCGTTGAGATACACGTTGGATCCTCTTTCTCCCTGGCAGACTCAGTAAAACACAACAGAGGTATTTTGACAAAGGTCTAAACTTTATCTTGAAAGTCCAAAAAAGGACAAAGTACGGCTATGAACTTTTTTCATTGTGAGTTTCCTTAATCATGAAGTGAATATTTAGGTAACTGAATACCCAATTCTACTATTCTGTCCTTTGATGATGATAGCAGTGTATCCTGTTCAATAGGATGTTGAGATGGGTCACCTCTATCATCCAACTCTTAGAAATGACTCTGTGTTTCTCAGTTTTAGATACTGCTAGATTTCTTGCAGATCTCTGGGACTCTAACAAGGAGAGTTGGTTTCCCCAATGATTCTATCTTCCTGCATGTGGCTATATCTGTTTTCAAAATTTTGGCTCATCCTGCTAGGTCTTTACAAAGATGCAGATGTTTCTTAAAAGTGGCAAAAGGATCAAAGAGACTTTTTGTGCCTGATGTGCTGGAATGGGTCTGAGTTCTGTTAAATCTAATTTGGACATATTAAATAAAAACAGAAACTAGTGGTTTACAAAGGTTGCTGGTGAAAGTGTGGAGCTTCAAAGGTCAAAATTGCAAAATTCATAGGTTGAAAATGCCAGATTTAATTGCATTTTTCTTTTTAATTGTATGTGGAGATAGAAGACCAACAATATGGATGTTGCTACACATTATGGCTGATGTATTTTACAATATTAGTGCTTCTCTGATTAATTAGCCCAAGTTCATGGACTATTGCTTGCTCTTCTTTTATTCTAAATGTGACCAAAGAGTGTATTTACCAAATGTAATGATGGCTCAAAGCAAAATTTAATATACAAACATAAAATGAACATTTGCTTCATGCAAAGCACTGAATAGGAACTGAGGAAACAAATAGAAGCATTACACAGTTCCTACCCACACAGAGGACACATGCTAAAGGGGATAATAAAACACTCATGTAACTACAATACACATAAGTCCCATAAAACTGTACAAAAGGTTTATTGAGTCTGAAGAGAAAGAGCTCAAATCCAGTTGATTCAGATAGATTTAGATTTTATCTTTGATGTACTTAAATTATTTCTAATACTGTTTTCTCCCTCCCACCTTTGAGTACCTGCATTTGGCCTCAGGCTTGTTGTCAAAGGTTTAGTAACCTGGATAAGGTATTAAATGATAAATAAGGTGTTTGCAGATATGACCTATCACAAGTGTGTTTGCATTTTGAAGCTATAGACATCTATAGGAATGAAACCATTGGTATAACAGCTATAGGGGTTGATGTGTAGGTCCTTGACTGTCATCCTAACATCCTCCGATTCAACTATTATATTTAAAGATAACAATAGTTTATCTTTGAATTAAGTGAGCTCTCTGTTGTGTCCTATAGCTCTTTATTTTAAAAGCTCTAGAATATTTAGTTGCTACCTGTGATTTGAACATTTCTTTCTGAAATTTGCATTGTTCTACTGCAAATGAGCCATAATTTCCTAGAATGGAGATACACTAAATTCTTAATTTGAGTAGAAAGAAAAGAACAAAAAGGGGCCTGATAAATAGATGACACTTAATACATAGAGTTTTGACAAAGGCTAGTATAAGGGCATCTGGTAAGCAGACTGGACAGAGTTATTCCAATATGAGTGGAAAGGAAACTTTGGATTAAAAAAAATACACATCACTAGAGAAAAGACAACAGCTTGAGAACTGAATTCAGATTCTCTTGATGTATACTTTTCTCCTATAATCTAAAATTATTCTAAGTGCCAAGAAAGAAACCTCATGAGCTTCTTTCACTTCTAAAATTTTATGCTCCTATGATCTCACTTTCTATCTGGGTAAAATTTACATGCTTTATCACTATATTCAAATGAAGCTCTGTATTTGAGGGGAAAAGATACTATCATTTATTTAATTTAATAAAATTTACTGAGCTATTGTGCTTCAGACTTTGTGCTCTATGCTGAAGACATAGAAAAGCAAATGGTCAGGCTCTCTGTTGGATTATTCTCTAGTGAGGATCTAGTCATTAAACATTTAAGTCTACAAAAAAAACCCTAGAATATTTGCAGGTAGGCATTCCATTTTCATTTTAAACATTCTTTTTCATCTTTTTCTCATCACTTCCACCACTTTTCATTATCTGGAGTGAAAATGTTTCTCATATTAAAAACTTGGTCCTTTTAAGAGAAAAAAAAGTTTTAAAACTTGTAAGAAATGACTCGGGTGCTATCACAATATTTCTAAAAAATATATATTATTTGTAAATCTTGGGCAAGAATGAGATGCAATGAATGTTTTCAGCAGAGTCAAGCAGGCAGCATATGATAAAATAGCCAAGGGAGTTTACTTACTTGGATAACAAAAGAATATCATTTCATTATAAAATTAAGATTGCCACAGATTCTAGAAATGAATTAATCCAACAATAAGAGAAAATGTTCAAGAATAGTAATATCTATACATTTTACAGAGGGCAACAGAGAGGCCAGCCAGCTGAGAGAAAGGCTTGTATTAGATGATACTTAAGAAAAAGTTCTATTTCCACAGGACTCCTGTCATTAACTACCCACATATCCCGTTTAAGAAGTTTTTCTTTTTACTGAAAGATGATAACCATCCTGTGTTTGCTGCCCCCACCCTGGTGTATTTACCTTGATCCCCAAAGATTCATTTATCAGTGAAAGTTATTCTAGCTGCTAAGCAGGTGTCCTTTAGGCATAGCCCAGTTGGCTGAGCCATTGCCCAGATGGTATTAAGTCTAATTTGTGATATGGTAACACAAATGACTTGAAAACCTGGATATTACTTAATTTTTTGTTTCATTTTATCTCAAAACAATAAGAAACCTATCTGAATTTGATTTTAAAAATTTGTATCTTCATTTTATCCTCTATTTGTATATTTTTGAATTTTACAGGACCTATCTGGAGTAAGAACAGAATGCCCACATCAAATCCTTGTCTTGATGCTCACTAGCTATATGTCCTCAAGCAACTTAACAACCTCAGGTACATAAGATAGGAATAAGCACCATACTTAACTCTTGTGATTCTTATATTAAATTGAGAAAAAAACACACCTTAAAATACCATACTTTAATATACCACCATACATGTAACCTATTATGATGCTTAAAATTTCCCTCTTTCCAATGCCCTAAATTTGTCTTTGATCAAGGGAAGACAGGCCCAAACATTTCATCTTTTCTTTCATTTTTTCTTTTTTAGTTTTTCCTAATTCAATATCATAACTGATATAAAACTTTGACATTGGGGCAAACTCATCATATTCTATTCATTGGCATAAGTTACACAACAGCATTTGCCGTATCATGAAGTTCTCCAGATAATTCTTCTGTTTGTCCCCATAAATTTTAACAAATAGCAAGCAAGAAAAACAACAATATTTAGAGATAAGAACTTTTGGGACAGTTCTTTGATATTTGGATCAAACTTACCTTATTCTTCTTGGTTGTTTAAATTGCATAAGCTGCACTTACATTTCACTGATGTTTTCCAGGACACTATATTGCTCAAGCATTTAAATTTTAGTTGATATGTTGTTAACTGAAACAGTCATGTTTTGAGCATATTAGAATCAGTCTGAATAATATTTTTTTACCTGTGATGATAATGAGTTTTAGTGAAAAAGCAAGTTTTGTTTTGCTAAGTAAGTGCTAGAGTAGTTATGCCTTGATATTGGATTAGAGAATTCATATAGCCAGAAGCAAACTCAAACCTGAAGAGAATAAGCATCGTTCTCTGCCTCAGGAATGAAAAACAAAACAGAAGAGCAAAAATATCCCAAAGGCAGCACAGGAGTCAACGTCCCAGGAGAAAGCAGAAATGTTTCTTTGGAACCTGTACATTTCAGGTAATCTAATTTAGGTAAAAACCAGAAGAGGCAACAAACTTCAATATGAAAATGTTAGCTATTTTTGTAATTAGAAAAGTATAGCTTATTTTTTACTTCTTATAACAATAAGTTAAGCAAGTTTTATGGGACTGTCAAGACACTTTCAGCTTTATACTTATTAAATGTTTATAAAGTAAATATTAATGATATGTACTGGAAATAACTAACAAAGCTTTTCTAAGAAAAATGAGGCTGTTGGATTCTTAAATTATTGTTACTGTCTCAATTTACTTGTTACAATCAAGCAATTTATTCCTATCCGTTGAGAAAGGTGAGGTATATGAATATTATTATATAGTAATCTGGTGGTGAGAAAATAGTTTAGAACTATTCTAAGTTTTGCCACCTTCCTGAATTTAGATTTTATAGTTTGGATCTCAAAATTGAGTTGGGGTACAGAGATAAGGCACCAGAACAATCCTTTTAATTTTTCTACCTTTTCTTTCATGATATCATTAGTGATATCTTATAGATATTTGAGATTGCTCAGAAAGTGGTACAGAACTTAGGAATACTAGAAAATTATGATATGATTTGCTTCTTTATTCTTAATTCAAGAATTCTAATTATCAAAAAAAAAAAAAAAAAAAGGACTCTAATTATCAAGTGTATTTGTCCAGGAGAGAGAGAGAGAGAGAAAGACTGATGTATATTTAAGGAATTGGCTCGCATGATTACAGTAGAATCTGGCAAGTACAAGCCTTGTAGAGTAGGCCAGTAGACAGGACACCCAAGCAAGACTTGATGTATGATGCCTCAAGTCTGAAGGCAGTCTGGAGAAGGAATTCTCTCTTTCTCAGGGAACCTCAACATGTTTCCAATTAAGGCCTTCAACTGATGGAAAATAATCTGCTTTATTCAGTCTATTGATTTAAATGTTAATCTCATCAAAAAAATACCTTCACAGCAACAAGTGTTTGAACAATATCTGGGTAGTGTAGCCTAGCCAAATCAACACATAAAAGTAATCATCACGGCCTCCAATGGTGAAACCGAATGGCCTATACAGAATAGTCAAATGAAGAATACCTAATAAAGAGATGAATGCGTCCTGAAAGAAAAGGAAAAAAAAAGTTTAAAATTAATGTATGTGCATGTATGCATGTGTGTTTATTTACACACATTTAAAATATTCCTGACATTATATTTTGGCCCAAACTCAAAACAATAAACTATAAAGTTGAAAAAATGCTTAATAAATATCCTCCCATTTAACTGTTATATATAAAGAATACTATTTCAAAACAATAAGATTCAGAATTGCATTTTTATTTCTTTCTCACATGTTCCCTGAGTATTGTACTATTTAGGGTACTACGGGATAATTGATTATAATTACTAATGGTTCTAATAATTCTTAATTACTCATAGAATGCTTGATTACATATTAATTGGCTACTCCTTTTCAGACATCCTTTGAATTGCAATAACTATGTACTATCTCACAGTATAAGCTGATATTCATGTCAATAGGCTGGAGCTAACATCCTGTAGCCATAATCACAAACCCCAGGTGTTAGAGTTATTCTAGGAAAGTTAAGACACATTAAGGGAAGAATATAAACATAAAGATCCTATTCAATTTTCTTTGTTGTCTGTCATTATGTTTAAATTATAGTGAAATTTAAAGGGATCGCTGTTGAGCAGAGGTTTCTATATGAAGATTCCAGATAAGAAACATTCATTTAGTATGTGGCAAATCTAGTTATCCTGTAAGTCTCCTTTACTCTCACACTACTACCACACTCAACACTACTGACACCAAGTGTAGGGTTTTTCCCCACCATCAAACCTCTGACACCCCCCGAGTGAACAATTTAACTAAATTCTGACATTATCTACTTGGAGATAACATCAGATCTTGAAAGAGGACTTCAACTACCTCCATTTTGACCTCAGTCTGTACTAATTGATTATATCCTTTCAGCTCATCTCTCAACTCAAGCAAAAGACTTTGTGGGTAAAGCATTCTGTAACGGTAACTGAAACTACCCTCTCAAGCAATACAGACTGCCCAGACTCTAGCAAGACCACACATGATTGACGCCAGATAATGATCAACTTGATCTTTTGCCTACTTGTAGGCACCCACCACACTTTGTTTTCCTTATATAAACCTAGAAGTATTTTTGGCACTTTGAGATGATTGCTTGTCTTTCTGGTGTCCACTTCACTGAAATAAATTCCTTTCATGTTCACCACCACTCCTCTCTCTCCCTTTGGATTTTCTAAGTGGCAAGTGGACGAACCTGGTCTATTTGGGACCCCTGGAGCCAGGTGCACCCAGTTATAATCCCACAGGTTATAGTCCTATAAGACTCTCTACTCCCGATGCCAATTGCAAATAGTATGTCCTTAGCTATCCACAACTTCTGTCTAACTTGGCTACAAATTTTCATATTTCCATGACCTCTGTGCCCTTGGATTCAATTATTTGCTATCTTGATAAGGAAGCAGAAGGCAAGCTGAGGACAAAGTACAAGCTGATACCCGCCATCCTCTCCCCACACTCCCAGGTGGAATATCTGTGATATTCCTCAAGCACTCCTGGCTGCCCTAATGAGGGAAGGAAAAACAAATGGTTAATTTATAGAGATTACAGTCATGTGAGACATGAGTCTCCTTCAATTTACAAACGTCTTAGTGATTTACAAGGAAAAAAGCATTCTTATCAATAGCCTAACTTCCAGAGACTCAGAGACCCTGGAACTGTAACGTTATCCACCCATACATAGTGATGTGGGAAACAAATGTAGAAGGGAATGTAAATAAAATAAAATTTCCTTATAATTTGCAGCCCATTGACAAGTCCTTTAGACAAGCAGAATGACATTCCTCTATGGAATGTCGACATTTTGCACTGGATGTCGACACTTTGCACTTACGAAACTTTGCTAAGGGCACCATGCAATCTTAGCCTGACCCCCAGGACCCTGTAAATCTACCTTAATATATAAAAATTCCTTTGGAAACTTTCTTTATCTCAACCTCCCCCATACATTTTGGCAGTCATCCCCCAAGAATATGACCCACTGATATACATCTGAAGGGCCTCACTGAGTAAGTAAAGGACAGGTGGGGCTAGGTACAGAGAGATAGGAAGAGGGCTACGGGATCCAGCTCACAGAAATCCCAGAAATATGGAAATGTAAGGAAACCAGAGATAAGGGAACAAACCAGACCACCCTGACTTAGGTGTCAGAGGTGAGGTCTTGTTACAACAGTCACTTGTGACCAACAAAGAATTACCAGACCCTAAAATGGAAGTAAGTCATTAAAGATGTTATCACCAGTCCTTATTCAAACCAAGACTGTTAAGGCCACAAGCTCCCTGGTCGTTTTTAAATAACAGACTGTCAGTGGAAGGCCACACTGGCAACCTGTTGGGACCCCTCTGACTCCTGGGGGCTTTTTTTCTGTATTCTTGCTTCATAAAAACTCTATCGCTTTACTTATTGTCCCTTGTCCATGAGATTCATTCTTCGACTCCATGAGACAAGAAAGAATCTCTCTCCCGCTTCAATATCAGCACACAGAACTCAGGGAAACACTTAAATTTATCAGTTTATCAAAGGATGTGATAAAAAATACAGATGAACAACCAGATGAAAAGGTGTGTAGGACAATTATATGGGAGCACTCTCTCTGAGCATGACACTGTCCCTGAATCTCTATGTGTTTACCAACCTGGAAGGTCTCTGAACCCTATCCTTTTGGGTTTTTATGGAAGCTTCATACATAGGTATGGTTGGTTAAATCATTGACCATTGGTGATTGAACTCAATCTTGAGCCTGTGGTTCCTCCCTGTGAGCCAGACTCAGGGGTGGACTGAAAGTTCTAGTCTCCCAGCTTGTCTTTCCTGGCAACCAGCCCTGACCCTTAGTTTACCTACAGGCTTTCCTAAAAGTCACCTCATTAACATATAAAAAAACACCAAGATTGCTCTCAACATTAGGAAATTCCAACGGTTTTAGGAGCTCTGTGCCAAGAGTGTGATAAAGACCAAATATATGTTTCTTATTATAAAACACAACATCACATTTAGTAAGCCCTGGGACTATACATAATACTCAAAGTAATCATTCCCGACCTTGCAAATGTTTCTATAACATACTCAGACTTTTAAATATTAGATTGATTGGCTTTAGAATCTGTCATTTTGTAGCCAAAGTAGTAATGACCAGGAAATGAAAAATGTGTGAGATTGATTTCCTTTGTGGACTTCCAACCTAGAGTCTGAATATTTATGATATATTCCAAGTTATCCCTTTCTCTCACCTCATCCCTCCTTCCCATATGTGGGGCTAGCTGCTTTTTATGCTGAGAAAGTTGCCCAAAAGTTGTTATACCTTCAGGTTCTTTTTAACGGCCTCCCTATCACCACCCCTGACAAAGTGCAACAGTCATCATTTTCATAAAGCAAGGAGAGGTGTGAGCATAGAAAGGGAAAAGGGGGCAAAAGATGTGGAGTAAAATGGGATAATGCAGTTAATGATTGAAGGTCATAGGAGTGATAAGATAGAATGTACCTGGAAGCCCTTGAGGCATGATCAAGAAAACTGAGATTTATGTCACATCTCATTGTACTTTCCCCACTAGTTTTAATGCATATGAAAACTAAGGTACAATTGAACTTTCTGGCTTGTGTTTATAATTTATAGAAATTTTCTAATTACACAGAGTAAATGATCTACCATTCCTTCTTGCTTTGAAACATTTCATTTGCCTTTCCTGAGGGATCTCTTTATTTACTGCCCCACTGATCTTCACAATCATTTGGAGATTGTATTAATTCCCTATTGTTGCTGTGCAAATCACCAAATACTTAGTGGTTTACTGCATAAATTTATTTTCTCAGAATTTCGGAGGTCAGAGGTCTAAAATGAAGATGTCAACAGGTCTGTGTTCCATGCAGAAGCTACATGGGAGAATCCATTTATTTACCTTTTTCAGTTTCTAGAGACTGCCTGCATTCCTTGGCTATGATGCCTTCTTCACAGCACCCCAACTTCTTGCTTCCATGGTCACATCTGCTGTTCACTCTGATCCTCCTGCCTACTGCCTATAAGAATTCTTGCAATTTGGGGCACCTGGATAGCCCAGTTGGTTAAGAATCTGCCTTTGGCTCAGGTCATGATCTCAGGGTCCCCAGATCAAGTCCTATATCAGGTTCCCTGCTCAGGGGGGTTCTGCTTCTTCCTTTCTCTACCTGCCATTCTCCCTGCTTATACTCTCTTCTCTCCCCTTCCCTCCCTCCCTCTCTCTCTGCCAAATAAATGATAAAATATTTTAAAAAGAAAAGGAGCCTTGTGATTATAGTGGACCCACTTGGAAAGCCCAGAATAATCTCCTCATCCCCAAATCCTTAATTTAGTCGCATTTGCAACATCTCTTTGTTGAATATGTAAAGTAACATATTCACAGGTTTTGTAGATTTAAGACACAGATATCCTCAGGGGTCATTATCCAGCCTATCACAGGAATTAAGAGGGCACAGATTATTATCCAATTTAACAGAGAAAGAAACTGAAATAACAGGGCTCACAGACAGTTTTATGAAGCTCCCTTCTAGGTAGTGGAAGAGAAAGGACTAGGATTTAGAGTTCTGGGTTCTTAGATCTGGGAGTTCTTTTTGACCCAAGTGGAGTTCCTTGACTGTGACACTGCCAAACAGGAACTTTCATTCTGATTATATTTCTATAAATAAACTGGGATAAACCAGGAAGTCAGTGAAAATACCAAAACCGCAATACTTTTTAGTTAGTTGCCCCTCAGAGTCATGAGGTTTGGATTGGGGACTGTCACCACTGAGAGAAATACAATACTATCAATAAGTTGCATGTCTGGCAGAGTTGTGAGAGTCACTAAATGGCATGAGAATTTCTCACTGCTGACTTACTACCTTAATAAGTATTTGAGCAATCAAGTAATTTTTGTGTGTGAGGTTACATGTAGACATTTCCTTAGGCCAACCATGGACAAAAAGTTGGGTTGACAATTACCAGGATCAGTGCAAAGATAGTGTAAGAGTCCACATAATCTAAAGGTTTATTATCTGTGTCCTACCAATTAGAAAAGTTATAATTAATGAGGTAAATGACATTATAATAAAAACATATTTTCAAATGAATTGACCCTTTATGAAGATAATTCTCCAGTTGAGAACTAAGTACTACTCTGCTCTACTAAATATCTTACTGATTTGGGGATATTATAAATACTAAATAATACAATGAAAATACAGGGAAAATTAGTTACAAATGACAATGCTGATTTTGCAATACTGTATTAGAAAGCTGATCAAACCATAGGCAAAATCACTGACAAATTAGAATTGGCATAGTGAGACTGCTTAATACTGATGAAGAGAAAATAACAAAGGTAATGACAAGATAGACACTTCTAAAGGGAATGATTTGCTTATCAAATGATTAGCAGAAACCTTTGGGGGAACCAATGAATATATCAAATATTTTTGTACTTTTTATGATCCTGTTGTAAAGACCAAATAGAAAATTTAGAATGTTGTCATTCAGAGCTTTCAGATATGATGCAATTGAATTTTTTTGTCCATTCTAAGAATTAGATAGAATTTCAACTATATTTTGAATGTTATTGAATATAAAAACACATACTATCTTAATTTAGTTTCATTTTAAGGTAATATGTCAGTTAATAATTTTTAATTTATTAATTTCATCTTCATCTTAAATAATTTATTTTATATAGTATTTCCCACTACTATAACCCTAAGACAATAAGGACCTTCTGTATTTCAGAGTCTGTAACCCACAATTATTGGGCAGAAAAGCTTCTGGAGATTTCTAATTTCAACCATCAGCACATGGTTGCAATGCACAACTTAAGGCTGTCAGTTTGGGGCAGTGTATGGGAAGTTTTAACGAGGTAAACAGGATCAGTGACAATTGAGCTTCCTGGAAAGACAGTTTTCTAACAGACTTTCTTGGGTCTTGGAAGAAAAGTCCTTTCTTCAGGGAATAGATAATAGATCTGCTAGATTTACAGGAGCCAGAGAAACCCCTTAGAGGTCTTTGAAGTGAGGTAGAGTGTGTGGCTACTTCTGACCAGCAGCCATAAAGCCAGCATCATCAACATGATTCCAGAAAAGGGTGAGCCAGTTAAGTCCTTCAATCATGGTGAGGCCTCCTAGTGGCTCAGACAGTCAGAGATGCAGGGCCAGGACACTGATTTTAGAGTGGTTTGATTAGACAAAATCGATTAGAGATGCTGAAAGAAGTTAACAATAACACATTGTTGTACAAAATATGGGCTACTAAGTTGTTAATGTGCCTCTGCAAATTGCTTAGTAAATCTGTGTGTGCTTAACCCAGAATATTTTTGGATCCTTTTAACTATATTCTTCCATAGTTCACTGAATTCCCCAGTAAGAATGATTTTAGATTTCATAAAACAGAAATAGTTGAATCAGGGTGAACATCACTAATTATTTGGAAGTTTCTATAGTAATGTTCTATCAAGAGAAGTTTTTGTTTTTTTTTTTTAAGATTTTATTTATCTGAGAGGGAGGGAAAAAAGCATACAAATGCAGGGAGGAACAGGGGGAAAGGAAGAAGCAAATTATCCACTGAGCAGGGAGCCCAACTCAGGGTTCCATTCCAGGATCCTGGGATCATGACCTGAGCTGAAGGCAGACACTTAACCGACAGAGCCAACCAGGCACGAAAAGTTTTTTAAAAAATAGTACACTAACCAGCTAGTTTGAAGAATTCGTACCTGAACAGGGACTTGTTCCATCCTGAATGTTTCCATAAAATTTGCAAACCATTCTGTTATTTCTCCCCCCACCCCTACTTTCAGTCTCTCTCTCTCTCTCTCTCTCTCTCTCACACACACACACACACACACACACACAGAGGCACACAGACAACACATGCATATAGTTTGTTTGTTTGTTTAACCTTCTGGCTCCCTGGCTAAACCATGACTTCCCCAAAGGCAGGAGCTTTGGCCTATTAATGGCTTAATTCCAATTCTCTTAATTTAAAAAATGGAATAAATGAATCTGTGAATTTGAGTAATCAAGTGTTAGAGTTTCACAGGTGGCCTTACATTTTCTTTCTCAATATCTGGACTCATTTGCCTTCTCTCAAATTATAAAGCAACAATTTGTACATAGGAACCTAAATCTAATTCCAATAATTTAGCATGTTTACCTCCTAAAGAGAAGGAATAAAATCAGATGGTGTTTTATTATCATTTACAGATTTATGATTCATTTTAATTGATTATGTGTACATTATGTGAAAGGAAGACCAGATAATAGTCAAGAGCCTAGGGTCCCATGCTGCAATAAAATTCTGAGTGATAAAAGCTGCTGTAATTTACTACAATTTCCTGAGTGTCTACGGTGTATTAAGTTTTTGCTAGATATTTTACATGTAGTTTTTATATCAAATATGTGAGATATTTGTGGCTCCTTTTTACAGAAGGGGAAATTAAGCTTAGTAATTTTCCCTGTAACATAGAGAAAAAAGCCTGTAAATGGCAGAAACCCAGAAGTTAAACCCAAGTCAGTCAGACTCTAAAATAATCTGGTATGTCCTGGGGTTTTCATATTCCTGCAAAAGATATACTCAGTTTCGGATATGAGTAAAAGAGTAAGTCGAAAGGGACAATTCATTGGCTGCTAGAACCTACTTTGGGGTTTATACATAGAGTCCTCTTTCAACAGACATTTCACCTTTGTGAAAAGTAGCATCTATCAGAAAGTAGCATCTGTAAACACTTGATCACAAAATCTTACTGACTCAGCTGTGTAGTGATGTAGTAGGTTCGCATTCTCTATTCAGCACAGAAAGTCTCTAGGCACAGATGACTGAATCATCCCTTCCCCTCAATTAGGCCTTTTACCTGTGGTGCTCTGGCAGGCTGTCTGCCTCTCTGTTCAAAGTAGAGAGGAGGTCTCCCCTATACTCTGTTCAACTTCAATTGGGCAGAATTAAACAAACCAAATAATCCTGGCAAATACAGAGACCACTATATTTGCATTAGATCTAACTATGGTTTGAATCTATGTAAACAGACTTTTCTTTGTTGGATATAATTTGAGTTTATATGCAGTGTCTGTTCTTACATGTAACTCATGTACTTGAAGCCATGGATCCTTTGTAGAATATGGTATTCATTTCTGAGTGGTAGGGGCTTGATACTGATGGCTGCTGTCTCCCTGGTTTTTGCTAATGAATGCTTTGGGGGAGACAATTCAAGAGCTCATTAAAGCATAGCTGCTTCATATTCATAGCATGTATGTCTCCATAACCCCTCTTCAAAAACATGAGCTTATAAATGGAGATTCTTTTTTTAAGATTTTATGTATTTATTTATTTGAGAGAGAGAGATTGAGAGGGGGATCATGAGAGGGGAGTAGAAGCAGAGGGAGAGGGACAAGCAGACTCTGCTCTGAGGGTGGAGCCTGAACTGGGTCTTGACGGCACAACCATGAGATCATGGCCTGAGCTGAAATCAACAGTTGGACGCTTAACTGACTTAGCCTCCCAGGTTCCCCTAAATGGACATCATTTATTGGTGTTTATAACCCATCAGCTGGATGGAAGCTGAGTATCATTCTTAAATCTAACACCTATGTGTCAGCATCCTGGCATTGTATTTACCAGGACTTTCTCCATTGGCATCACCCTTCCAGACACTGCTTCTATCCCCCTCTTCAGAGGCCCCTTGATAAATCCAATGCAGACTAAAGCAGGCTACAGGCAAGGAACGTACAGATTAATAAGAACACTCGATTGGCAAGGCTGGAGGCTCATATTTCTATTAGAGAGTTACCGATAATTAGTTGCGTGAACTTGAATGAGTTATTTGATTTCTCTGAACTCTAGTGTCCTCATCTAAAAGTGAAAGACTCAGCTAATTGACACAAAAGGCTCCTTTCAGCTCTGACATCCACTAGTTTTACTGACAAATGATAAGGAAACATTGATGATTTCTCATTAAAACTTAGAGGCTTAAAAAGTTTTTAGGATTTCATTTGGTAAAGCAGAGTTGAGAGAGCAAACTACCAAAACAAATACATCCTGAGACTGGGCTCTGAAGAGTGGGGTGAACAAGGCATTCCTCCATGTCCCACACCTGTCTTGTAGTCTGTCATTGCTGTGTTTTAACTTCCTTTGCCTCCACAGATCATCCAGTCTGCTACCCAGGATTGTAGCAGTACAAGTATGAGGATGGGGTGGAGTGGAAGGAGAGGGAGATAGATTTCTAAGCAGACTTCGCACCCACCGTGGAGCCTGATGCAGGGTTTAATCTCACGACCTGAGCTGAAATCAAGATTTGGATGCTTAAAATTAATATAACTAATATTTTAGTTTTTAAAATTAATATAACTAATACTTTAGTTTTTATTAAAATAACTTAAAGCTTCAAAAATAAAGTGGGATACCAACTGGGTGTCCCAGGTTAAGATTCCTGAAGCAAAATCTGTTCATATTCCTGTCCTATAACAAAATTGATCTAAATAACATCACCAAGAGTGAATTTCCACTGACAACAGAATTGAAGCAAACTCTATTTACCTTCATATTTTGGCTCAAATATTATTTTCCAAAAGTAATTCCCATTACTTTTCACACAATGTATGTTCCATGAAACTGTTTTCATGGAGTTCTCTTGATGGAGTTCCCATCAAGATATATCTTGATGTAATGACATTTATGTTCTTTCTTAGAAAGTTCCTAGAATTTTTCAACTATGTGTTTCCAAATCTCTGTACACCAAATCATATCCATCCTTCAAGATAGGGCTCAAATATCACCACATCCTTAAAGTTCTTCATAATATTCCACTTGGAAATACTATCTTCATTTAACTTCCATAGTATACTTATACTCATCATATTAGTATCTTTATGTTTCTCTTTTGTACTCATTTTGCCTTACAAGTTATAATTGCTCAATAAACATTTGATGGGTAGATAAATAGTGTAAACATAAGTAGTCACAGACAATTCATCAGCAATTTCTATGCCATATTAGATTCTAAATGGGAAGGAGTAGAACAGAGAAACAGAAACCAGGAGGAGTGTATTAGAATCCTTGGAAAAGGGGATTTACAAATGTGTATTTGTTTTGATTTCCTTTGTGGATGTAATATTCAATTAATTTTAAATTGCAACCGATTCTAAAAGAGTATTTGATATTTTAATTTTAACTAATTTATTTTTATTAAAGATTTATTTATTTTAGAAAGTGGGGGGAGGAGTAGAAGGAGACGAGAGAGAGAATCATGGAGCCTGATGTGGGACTCAATCTCACAACCCTGAGATCCCAACCTGAGTTGAAATCAAATGTCAGACACTTAACTAGCTGAGCCACTCAGGTACCCCAATATTTTAATTTTTAATAAAACAATTTATAGCTTCAAAAATTAAAAAAATACAATATTTATTTGAATGAGTATATTCAATATTTATTTGAACATCCACTAGTTTTATTTATTTATCATTAGTGGATTTTGCTGTTAATTCTGGATTTAAATTTTCATTGGTTTCAAGTTACATTTCTGTGTAGTGATACCAACCAGGCTTATGCTGATCACAAGAGCTACTTTCAGTAAGAAGCCTCTCCTGACCCCAAGCAAAGTATGTTTTTACTCTGCTTTGGAATCCTTTGTCTTTCTTCAATCATACTAGCACTTTTGGCTGTAGACAGGAAGAGGTTATGTTCTTGTCTTCCTCATTATATTTTGTCCTTATTCATCATTTTTTTTCCAGCCACAAACTAAAATTAATCTTTGCACAGAGTAAGAAACAACAACAATAACAATAATCATAAGTGATAGATTGAATTGTATTTCTTAAAGGAAACTTATTTTCCTGTTTTTATAAAGCTTTAAGATTCTAAATAGTTGCTAAAATTTGAGAACTTCTCTTTGTTGCTCATCTGATCATTTCATCATTGTTTATTTCATTTCTTAGCTGAGTGATCGTTTTCCTTCATCTTCAAATAGCTTCTCTGTTTCATAGCACATGGAACATGTATTAAGTTGTCTACTTTTGCTTGTGTTTGGCATGGCACATTGATGTGATTTTCTTGTTCATATAGCTAATATATAAATTATCCCACCCAGGCTCATCCAATACACGTGTGGTCTATTTTGATGTTGCTTTGGAAGTAAACAATGCATTTGCACTATTTCTGGCAAGAGTTTCAAGAAAAGTAGAATAAGCAGATTTTAAAATAGTTAATTTGTGTTTTCAAAATTTATGATTATGTTTTTTCTTTATAAGACATTTTAAAAATCAGCCTTTGGTGGGAAAGATTACAATTTATGTGGATTGAAACAAAGGGAGTATATATCAGAGGGAGTTTGTTTGAGCACACCAGTAACTACGTTTCCTAAAGGATGATTCATTTTTTCCTAAGACAATTTATTTTACTTCTCCGTAATTAAAATTTTCTTTTCATGAGAACAATGGAAATGTGTACCAGGAAAAAATTAAAACTACTAGCAATATAAGTACTGTTTGGGGATTAAACTTGGAATTTAGAGCTTTATAATATAATTCCATCTTAATTGAATAAAACCTTTGACCACTTGCATGCTCTTATCTTAGGAAAGAGCTTTCCGTTCAAATTGAGGAATTAGAGTGGTATTTTGCTTATTTTTCCTATGAGATGGAAAAAATGAGTCATAAATGAAAATGAGATTGAAAAATTACCTATAAAATATTAATTTAGTTTTTAAAAAAGATTTTACTTGTTTATTTATTTGAAAGAGAGAGAGCTTGCGTGAGTGGGGGTGGGGTGGGCCAGAGGGAGAGGGAGAGAGAATCTCAAGCAGACTCAGGGCTGAGAGTGGAGCCCAAACATGAGCCTTGATCTCACAACTCTGAGATCATGACCTGAGCCAAAATCAAGAATTGGATGCTTCACTGACTTAGCCACCCAGGCTCCCCAAGATATTAATTTCTTTAATGTTACTTGTCAGAACATTAGAAGAATATATAATCTCACTGGTAATATTACAAAGTGAGCTAAAACTGTATGCCTAAAATAGTATATTTCTGTGTCCACACCCTTTGCAGCAGAAAGCTAGCGTTTTTACTTCATTCTCTAGCTAAATGGTAGAGTTCCTAAGGGCTGCTCACACTACAGTTTCTAAACTGTAGTCATTCTGCAGCGTCTGGCCTCTTTGGGTGCTAGTGACTGAAAACTGCTGCCTATAAATCAATTTAGAAGTAAATCTGCCTGCTGTCATTGTTGATGCTGCCTATTATGAGAACTGTAATGTCCCAGCCAAAGTTGCATTCTCCATATTAGCTTTCAAAACCTTAGACCTTTCGGAATCTAGACCAGGGAAGGAAGAATGATCTCACTTGTTGCCTAGTCTGTAAAGCAGTTGTTGATTTACAACCAGATATTCATAAAGTCTCCAGAGTCAGTTGTATATTTTTCTGTCTCTCAACCCTTTTAACAGAATTACAAAGTCTCTTGCAGAAACATTTCTTTCCATTTTTGTGTTTGTCAATATTTACTTTGTACCTTTTGTGCATGGGAATGTGTCTGCAAGTACTTTGCTGTGGTGGTGGTAGATTATGCTTCAAGCATCCCTCTACTCATGACCTTCACTGTGTGACTTTATATTTAGTGACTATATAATCAATAGAAATTTATTCATTTGTATCAATCAGCTATTTTGCATAATAGGCAAAGAACAAAATATCTTAGCAGCATGGAGCAATTAACACTAATTTTTACAGATACTTTAGTCACTGAAGATCCGATTAGTCATACTAGGTTTAGCTAGGGGACTCTGCTTCTTTCTGCAGATTTGTGGGTCTATCTGGGAGAAGGGCTCTCTTTCCTGTTTCTATTATCTTTTTTTTTTTTTTTTTTTTTGGACCACTGCACTCACCGAGGTATATTTTTCTCGTTAGAATGGTAAAAATACAATAGGCAAAGATGTGCAAGACTTCTACCCCATTTCATTGCTGAAATAAATCACATGGCCAAGCACATAGCCAAAGGATGGAAATATATACTTTGCCAACTGGATTTCATCTTCTGCAAATAGCTATTCAAATTTTTCCTCACCTTTCTACTGGAGTGTAGAATTTTAAGAATATTTTGTATTTTTGTTCAGAATCTATTCTTACACTTTCACCAACATTTAACTCCTGGACAATTTTATGTTCCATCTAAACAAAAGCTATCTTTTATTTGAATTAAAGTGCTCCCACTGATCCTTGAAAACAAAACACTCAAAGTTACCATTTTCACTAGTTTTCTATCTCCAAGCAACATCATTTTCCTCATTTTTTTCACATTGCTGGATTTATTTTACTGTGAAATGAGGAATTCCTTAATCAAATCAGTGATGTTTGGATTATAGTGATGGTGCAAAAGGCATTCCATGAGTCCATGAATGATAAATTTAGCACAGTCTAATCTATATGGAAGACAAATACATATCCAATACAAATGTGAGTACTGGCAAAGACAAACTATTACCCTCTCCTTAAGGAAATGAGTCCATGTAAACAACCTATCCCCAGGTTGTTAGCTGGTTCCCACAGTGGCTGAAGCCCTATCAGGTGTTCACATTGACCTCTTTATGAATCTGGTTGGGCATTCAGCAGTGACAATACCTAGATCAGCCTGGTGAGAGTCTATGCATTATTTTGGGCTGTTCATCAACACCATCCCAACTATTCTGACTTATTTGCACATGGACCCATTAAATAAGTATGGTAACTGAAGATAAAAAGACTGACAGCCGGGGGGATCCCTGGGTGGCTCAGCGGTTTAGTGCCTGCCTTTGGCCCAGGCCGCAGTCCTGGAGTCCCAGGATCGAGTCCCGCGTCGGGCTCCCGGCACGGAGCCTGCTTCTCCCTCCTCCTGTGTCTCTGCTTCTCTCTCTCTCTCCCTCTCTCTCTCTCATAAATAAATAAATAAATCTTTAAAAAAAAGAAAAAAGACTGACAGCCATAGGACAAGTCATATTTTCCACCTGATTTTTTGATGCAGCTCAGTAGGCTTTCACATTGGACTTCAAATTCTATACCCATTCTGAAAGGTCACTTACTTAGAGGAAAAATTCTATATCCAATCTGAGAAGTCTGTTTCTAGATATCTTCATCACCAGTCTTCCTATTTTGTTCTTTCTACATCCCAGACCAACCTGACAACCCATTAGCATTGCCTGTGAATTGGTGTAGAACTCTAAATTATGTTATCTGTTTTTCTGTTAAAGATTGAGTAGTTACATGTATTGACCAAAAGTTGCCTACTGCAAGGATGCTTCTTCACCACACTTTGTCACATCACCCAAATGGGCTGTAATGCAGCAGTATTTCATTAGTTCCTGGGCTATCATATTATGCAGACACACCTGTACAGAAAATTTAATTTCTCTTCCCTTATTGCCTGATTGTAGGTTACTTCACATAGCCATAAGTAGGGGCTGAGGAAGGGTCAGCAATGCAACAGGAAGAAGCATGATGAGAATCCCATCTATCTGCTTAAATAACATACTTGTATCTTCTGGCCTATTAAAACATGATATCACATGGGTCCTTCCCTTAATGATACTGATGCTGCATTCACTTCTCTCATGACTCAGATCAGCTACTTTATTAGAAACATCTAGTTTGTCATAAGAAGGCAAATATATAATTGTCATCTTCTTTTCTTTGGTCATGCTTTCTCTCTCTACCAGAGTTTGGTATCAATTAAATAACTGTTTCACCACAGGGAATAGTTATCTACAAGAGAAAAAATAGTTTTTCCCCAAATCTTTGAGCTTTACACTGATTCTTCTATTTGGCCCACTAGAAGTGCCCTGAAAGCATCTTTATTTGCTACAGGTACTTTGATTACCATTGGTTCTACTGGGTTACAAGACTTAAGTGGAAAAACTAATCACATCACAGCTTAAATCTGTAGCAGAGCAGTCTCTTGCTCTGGGGTTCTCTTACAACTAGCTAGCTGGTTTATGTGTTTGAGTTACATGTAAAAACTCCCCACTCAGATGTCGTTTATGTTGCTTTCTAAATCTAAACAGATCTATTATATTGCACTTTTCAATAACTGGTAGATATTAACAAGTGCAGCAACCAGTTTTTTTCTTAGAGTAGATAGCCATAGATATCATAGACCTTTAGAAATTTCACTGATATACCAGTGGCTAAATTTTCAGGGATTTTATCTTCCACGCTCTGACAATTCTTGACATAAGGTGTCTTGACATCTAGGATATCTGGTACTTCCTATTCTCAGGTGTAATCATAATGTCACCAGTGTCAAGGATCAACATGATGTTCTTTGGACATTATATAGTTGATGTCCCTGTGGACTATATTATGACATACAGCAAGAGAACTAACTTAGCTCTGAGGGAAGACAATAAGGATGTCCCTGCCAGGTAAAAATCAAATTATTTCAGATATGCCTTGCTAATAGAGAAAAATTTATCTGCCAGACCAATAGCTCCATACCACATGGAGCTATGTTGATTTGCTCCAGTAATGTTACACGTCTGGAGGAAAGCTACAGTTAGATTCAATCTTTGATTACATTAATAATAACCTACAGCCATAGATCCATCCAACTTTTGCATTGGCCAAACTGGCCAATTTAAATAAGGAGGAGCTAGGATCATCACCTCTACATCTTTCAAGTCATTCAGAAATAAAGTACTGGATTTAATTTAGTATTTTGGTAAGGAGGAATAAATTTAGGAACCTCTACTTGGTATTTCAACTGTATTATCCATTAGTCCATGACTCAAGAAGCCAATTTGTGATTTTTTTTTCCCATTTGCTGAGCCCAGCTATTTTGACTATAAATATAGGAATTGACATGTGGGAACACCACGGGATGTATTCATTGATTAACTAGGCCTCGTGTAAGAGACTCAGACTAAAGCTCCTTTTATCAATAGCCTAACTTTCATATGGATTACAGTACTATTTTCTTTCCCCAAATGTACATTAATTCAGAGCCAGTGTCCCTAAAGTCTGGTTGTTACTCTTTTTCAAGTTCACAGTCATCAGATGTAAATAGCTTCAAAGGCCTTTAGAAATGTCTGGGAGAAATATTTATACTATATATGTATATTTGTTTTTTCTTGTTGATATAAGAAATTACCACAAATTTATGGCTTAAAACAACACACACATATTGTTTTAAGTTTCTGTAGGTAAGAAATCTGATATAGGTCTCACTAGGCTAAAATCAAAGTAGGGCTATGTTCCTTTCTAACAGATTTAGGGGAAAATCTTTTCTTGCCTTTTCCATGTCTAGAGGCTGTCCACATTCTTTGGCTCCTGGCTTCCTCCCTCCATTTTCAAAGCCAGCAACATTTCATCTCTCTGGCCATTCTTCTTAGCCACAACTCTTTCTGACTCTCCAACATTCGTTCTGCGTATGCCCCTGCCTCCTTCTTCCACTTTAAGTACTCTTGTAACTACAATGGGTTCATCTAGATAAAGCAGAAAAATCTCTCTATTTTAAGGTCATTTGATTAACAAAGAGTCTTAACTCCCCTTTTTCATAGTAGATAGCCATAGTAGATAGCCTATTAGTAATCTAATAGGTCTCATGGATTAGGACAGGGACATCTTTGGGGGAACCATTATTCTACCTAACACAGTGCTATGACCTTACTGCAGAGATCTTTCCCAAGAAGATCAGACTCCTCTGCTACAAAGGACTGCTAACTGGGTGAGAAAGCTATGACTTCCTATGTTAATAGTTCAAAAGAAGTGTCTTCTCACTTGTGCCTAGGAACTTCTTGGTTATACAGATGAAGTTATACTTTAGTAAACTATGTTATTCCTTGGCTCACCATAAACAGTAAATCACTTTGGAAGATTCCTTTATGTCAAAATACTCTAATTTCCACTCCATCCATGATGCTTTTGCAATGTTGGCATCCACATTGACTCTGATGGTCAGTCACTATTACTTGGATTCCTTTGCTACAGAATTCCATCATCTCTATTAAATTCAAGAACCAGTTTCAATGGGAGAATCCCTAATTAGAATTCCTAGCTTATAAAGGGCAGCCCTCATGGAAATTTTATGGATGCTATTTCTCTTATTATTCAATTTCTTAATGTCTTTGGGAGTTGAGTGTTTGCTGGGTCCCTGCTGGTTGAGAGGGTGTTCTATAGAACAAAATAATTTCAGTCCACAATTCCCATCTTCTAAGCCTTGATTGCTTCCTACAAATTATGCTACGGAAATTCTGTCCTATAAAAATTTCACTGAATGAAAGCCACCATTAAAACCAGGATGCTTGCAACCAAACTAATAATCTCTTGAGGTCACTTCCAGCTGCCTACAGTAACACATTAAATCAAGAATTTTGATTAAAGACACCTATATTAATAAATTTCTTCTTCTCTGATATAACATTTTTAGAATCCCATCCCAGATATGTTTTCTAGGTTCCAGTTGAAATGAATTAGCAAAATATTGCAATTCTAGAGTCTATAAATTATTCTCTTTATAGAGAAGATTCTGTAATTGCTCTCTTGGGGCACACTGATATTTAACTACTTACAGATTTGAGATTAATGGATGGTGTTTGGGTGGATTAGGAAGAGAATAGGATGCTCTTTGTGAAGTAATTCCATCAAATGAAGACATCACAGGGGTTTTAAGAAAGGAAGAGCTAATCTATTTAGATAAGAAAAGAGAGGGGATCCCTGGGTGGCTGAGTGGTTTAGTGCCTGCCTTCAGCCCAGGGCCTAATTCTAGAGGCCCAGGATCAAATCCCAAGTAGGGCTTCTGCATAGAGCCTGCTTCTCTCTCTGCCTCTCTTCCCCACCCCCTCTGTCTCTCATGAAAAAATAAAATCTTTAAAAAAAAAAGATAGAAAAAGAGGCTATTTCTGCTGGTAAAGGGAGCGAAAGAATATCAGAGCCTATCTAAGGCACTCCAATCACAAGATCAGAATTTTATTCACTCCAAATAATGTAATAAATTAAATAAAAATGACTATTTAAAAACTACTTTGAACTTGAATTTTGAGATTGAATTTTTTTGAATCTAATTCTAAATCATGTATTCGCTGAGGCTTCTAAAACAGGGATATGAAAACTGAAAACTATAGCCCATGGCACATGAAAAGAATGGCTTAGATATTTTTAAAGAGTAAAAGAAAAAAAAAAAGAAACATAGACTGTATGGGGCCTCACAAATCCTGAAGCCTTGGGGTACCTGGGTGGCTCAATCAGTTAAAGCATCTGCCTTCAGTTCAGGTCATGATCCTGGGATCCTGGGATCCTGGAATAGAACCTCACATCTGGCACCCTGCTCAGTGTGGTGCCTGCTTCTTCTTCTCCCTCTGCCTCTACCCCTGTTTGTGCACTCTTTCTCTCTCTGTCAAATAAGTAAATAAAATCTTTAAGAAAAATACTGAAGCCTTTACTATCTGACTCTTTACGAAAAAAATCCTGAATCTTGAACTAGGAAAAACAGTAATTATTTTAAGGTTATAGAGGTGGTGGGGTTTCAGCAGACAGTGTCTTAATTAAAGAGTTGAAAATTCAGTGCTTTTTCTGCAAACTCTAGCATAGTATAAGTGGTCATCCCACCTCCCAGTCTTTGTAGTCATTATTATAACCGTATTATCAAATGAACAGATACTTAACCTCCTGAAGTCTTACAGTCAACCAGCCCTTCATCCCAAGCATTATAGATCATAATTTCATGATTATACTAGTATAATGGTATAGTATAATGGTATACTAGTATACCTTTTTTTACCAAAAAAAAAAAAAGAAAAAGGAGATCATCAAAGTATTTCAAACTTAAAGAATTAGACACTTCAATTATGTACTCTGGTGTCAAGAGTCTTGGTACCAAGAACTCTATCAGTCAGAATCTGGTCAGAAAATGAAATCCACTACATGCATTTTAAACAAAGGTAATTTAATATAAGAAATTAATTACATGTATAGTGTAAGAATGGATAAGCAAGCCAGAAACAAGCATCTCCAAAATAAGCAATAGCAGGGATTCCCTAATCCTTCTAGGGCTATAAAAACAAAGAAAGGAGAAGGTGTTTTTAGAGTCCAGAAGCAGGTGCATCACAGAGAAGCTGCAGTTTCAGTGAGCCTGTCTACCAAGAATGGGGACTTTGGAACACAGGGGTTTTCAGCAGATGATAGACCAATGAGGGTGAATTGGGAAGGGATGCAACTGCTTTTGTTGTTATTGCTTAAAGCTGGTGAGCGGGAATATCCACCCTGTTTTCTCCATTTCTTCTGTCATGCAGTCTCCTGCCCGACCTGCATAGACTATAGCTATTTGGAAACAGAAACAAGGAAAGCTGGGAAGTGCAATCTCTTTATGTAGCAAGGCAGCAAATCATAGTGATTGAGCATGAAACCCAAATAATGGTCGTGTTTATATTTAGCAACATGCTAAAAATCTCTTAGTAATTCTAGTAATTTATCTGTATATTCTGCTTTGTGATGTATGTGAAGTATATATTCATGATTAATAATTATTTTCCAGCTCATACACTATTATTTTTTTGACTTACTGCACTCATTACAATTTCTGATAAAATATTATATGAAAGTACAAGCAGTGGGTATTCTTATCTTTTCACTATCAACATCTCACCATTAAGCCTGATGTTTGCTATGGATTATAGTTTCTCTATTTCTTTTATTTAAGTTTTATTGGGGTATAATTTATACGCAAAAACCTGCACATATTTGATACAATTTGATGAGTTAGGACACATGCATATACCTATGATACCATTACTACAATCAACATAATAAACATATCTATCACCTCTGAAAGTTTTCTTGGGTCCCTCCCCTCTGTTTGTGTGTTAATGGTAAAAAACACTTAACAAGAGTTCTATCCTCTTAATAAATTTTTAAGTGCACAACACTATATTGTTAACTATAGACCCTATATTTTGCAGCAGATCTAGAACTTATACATCTTGTATAACTATAATTTTATGCATACTGAACAACTCCCTGATTTCCCCCTCTTTCCAGACCCTGGAACTATTCTATTTTTTTTTTTTATAAGTTTGACTGTTACAGACTACTCACTTAAGTGGAATCAATCATGTGATTGGCTTATTTCACATAGAATGTCTTCTACGTCCATCCATGGTATTGCAAATAGTACAATTTCCTTCTTTTTGAAGGCTGAATATTATCCTATTGTATGTACATACCATACCACATATTCTTTATCCATTCATCCATTTATAGATATTTGTGGTTTTCCATATTTTGGATATCATGAATAATGCTACAATGAACACGCGAGAGCATGAATCTCTTTGAGATTCATATTTTAATAGTTTTAATACTATAGTCATTAGTGAGATTGTGGGATAATATGGTGGTTCCATTTCTAACTTTTCGAGGAGCCTCCAAACTGTTATCCAGAGTGGCTGCACCATTTTACATTCCATCAACAATGCATAACTGCCCTAATTGTTCCACTTTATTGCCAGCCCTTGTTATCTTTCTGTTTTGTTTTGATAATATCCATCTTAGCAGTATCGGGTGATATTGTGGTTTTGATTTGTATTTTCCAAATGATTAGTGATGCTATGCTCAGTATCTTTTCTTTTCTTTTTTTTTTTAAGGTTTTATTTATTTATTCATGAGAGACAGAGAAAGAGACAGAGAGAGAGAGAGAGGCAGAGACACAGGAGGAGGGAGAAGCAGGTTCCATGCCAGAAGCCTGACTCGGGGCTCGATCCAGGGACCCCAGGATCGCGCCTTGGGCCAAAGGCAGGCGCTAAACCGCTGAGCCACACAGGGATCCTCAAATTGGACCCCTATCTTACACCATATGCAAAAATCAACTCAAAATGAATTAAAGACTTAAATGTAAGACCCGAAACTATAAAATTTCTAGAAGAAACCATAACTTCTGTATACTGTACTTTTCACCCATGAATTACTTCATTTGAATCTCTGATAATCATTGCTACTGCAATTGATCTTTTTAAAATAATCTCCTTTAACGGCTCTATTCCCCATTCTCTAAATTATTAACCCCACATTATTACAGGTTTTTGCTTATTCTTTAAAATGCCATACAAAATGTGAACATATCCTTTGTATTGCTCATTATACTTGCTATATTTAAACCTTCAGATGAAGCTTAAAAATTGGTATATCATTTTATTTTTCTGTTTTCTTTTTCACTGTTTCTCATTCATCCCATACTCTTGCCTTTTCATTTCATCTTATTTTTTTCTTTATCAGACTTGATTTTTTGTATAAGCTATGTCATGTTTTTTTTTCCCTTTGAGCATGCAACATATTGTGTAAGCCATGCCATGCTTTTTCCCTTTGAGCATGCAAAATAATTTTCTTAACTATTAGTTTTCTGTAGTGAAATACTTTCAAGATGTTATCTTTCTCTGAGAACTTTTTCATAACTACTACTCTGGATTTTTAATGTTTACAAATTCATGATCAAAGGAAGATATGACTGAATATTTTGCCAGTGGTTTGAGTATATACATATATACATGCTTGCTCAAATTCTTTGTCAATCTCAGTGTTGGAATCCTCTTGTCATTTTATAATTGCTGGGTATGTTGTTGTGGACAGTTTATGCATCTATCCTCAGTATCTGACAGGGTTTATTTAACACAATGCTGCAGTAATAACACTCTTCTAGTACATGACTCTTTGAAAATCTTAGCATGTCAAGTGATTTAAAATCTATTTATACAAGTGTATATTTATATTAGGATACTAATGTCTCTTCTCAACATCCATGGCATGCTTCATATAAGAAATGCGTCTTCAGTAAAACCAGCAGTAGTATCCCATTATTTAATAATATGTAAGTGGGAGACTGAGAAAAAGCATCCTTGTTTAAAACAAAATTATTCAGCAAGCCATTTTTTTTATTAATTTAAAATATACACATACTCTCAAATGTTCATTACAACCTATTTCAATAGTGTAGTAAAAATGCTCACAAAAGATAGTTATCTATTTTTATTTCCAGAACTTTCCCTCAATCCTGTTTATATACCATCCTGTTCAACTATACTATGGGAGAGGATATAAAAATATGTAGCAACAATATAAGTATTATTTAACTTACAGAGAACTATCCAACTTCATTCCACAAATTTACAGTTTTAGTTCTGAATTTTACCCTGATTTTAGTCATGAGTTCCTTGGATAATGTTATAAACTAAAGATTTCTACAGCACCATCTGGTGTAGATTACTGCAGACATTGCTTGCAGAGAGACAAAGGTCTGTGGTACTGATCCTCTGTAGATCATCTAATCCTGTACTACAGAATCCAAAGTGTATCTGTGTTCTGTATAAAACACAAGAATGCTGAAAGTCAGCCAGAGCAGAGCAAAGCTTTAATCAATTCATTGTTTCTTGCTGAGGCTGGTTTCACTTCAGTGGGCAAAAATCTGATTATCATAAAAGGCTAATGGTGAAGTTGTCTATACACTCTGATAACGATTTACTGACTACATTGCTTTTCCTATTTCCGTTTTCTCACTGAAATATGACCTCCTCCCCTCTTCTACTAAAGGTAAAAAAAAAGGGGGGGGGGCTCATTTAACTGGAAATGAGTACCAGGATGAAATGAAAATGAAAGCCAGAATTTATTCATCCCTTTGGTAAAAACTATGATTGCATATGATATATCAGACATTGTAATAGGCATTGAAGGATCCAAGGATGTATACATACCTCCTTAACCTCAAGAAGCTCCCAGTCCAATTGTTAAGGAAAACAGAGATAAGACAATCATTAGCACTGCTGCAGGGATATAAACCACATTTCGTCTATTTTCTTATCAGTGAGATGATAAAAATGAAAGTACTAGAAAAGTGACTTGTAATTACAACATGGTTTTCCATGTTTGGAATTATACATATGTATAAATATGTATACATACACATGCATTCTCCCTCTCCCTGTTATTTTCCTCTTCTCCTTTATTTTTTTCTTTTCATATTAAATATTCAGCTAATAAAGAAAAGAAAAACTGATTAATTGATTATATTTTGTACACCTTGGTAAGGCAACTATATCACATAATATAAGGCATTGGAATAATCATCCAAACTCTTTGAGATTTAAAATGTAGTGACTTTTTTTTATTAGAGATCAAGTGTTTCCAGATGACAATAAAATACTGAAAACATCAAACAGAAAAAGAGCAAATTATATTTCATGTAAATCACATTGGTAAAATAAAAAAAAATAAGAAATGTGAGGTGTTTAATGTTACTCTTCCCTAATCTTTCTTGCCTGTTTTAAAGTGAATTTCCAGTATTCTTCAAAGTATGATGAATTTCCTCAAAAATTATTTTGAAATCATGGAACAGAAAGATGTGTTTTATACATGAACCATGAAATGAGTCTTGGAAGAATAAACTTCCTCTGAACATTTTGGACTTCTACTAGAACCTTTTCAGAATCCCATCTGTTTTGGTTCAATATAAATGTATCCCATTTATGAAAAGTCACAATCACAGAGAAGCTTTTGAAGATTCAGGCACAGGTTTTAAAGTTCACATTTCTTGATATGCATTCATTACATAAGCCTTTTTTAAAATAAGAATTTAAATTTAGATAAATCGTGTGCTTTAAAGTTTGAACTTACCAACCAGTGTCTTCCCTGAAACCAATTAGCGAATGACTTTACAGTTTACTTAAACACAAACTACTTCTAATTTAAAATACACACAGCAGAGGTCTTCCAGTAATGGCTATGTGAAGAAGTCAGTGATTCCACTCATAGATAATGATTTCACATTTTAAAAACTAGAACAAAATATTTTAAAACAACTGTTTGTAAGCATTTGAAAACAAAAGTCAGTCAGGAACTCTTAGTATTTATACTGCTACATTGGATAAGAATGGCAAATGTGTGACTCTGTTGTGTGAGGAGCTCTCTAATCCTGATGCCCCCAGTTCAGGCAGTGCTATAGACAAGTTTCTCTGGCTGGAGGTTCACATGAAAGTCCTGAACGGCATATAAAATGCATTACACTGCAAACCCATGGGAGGACCCAAAGTAGTCTGGTGCAAAAAGGGCCAGAAATCAGAGAGTACCTAACCTTAAGAGAGAAGAACTGCTCCTGGTGAGATTTACATGTGTGCTGCTCTTTTAATTGGTTGCCAAACCCATGTATGCTTTGGGAGGCTTGTGAGCAGAACTGAGGCTCACAGCAAGATTAGGAGCAAACCCCAGAAGCCAAGAAACATACAAGAGAGTAAGTTTCAAAATCGGAATATAAATTCTGCCTCAGCTTTGAATCAAGACTAAGCTACACAGGCTCAGGAAGACTCCCAGGGATCCCCCAAAAACAGACTGGGAAAAAAAGAAAGACTGGATCCCAAAGTCTTCAAAACATGTTATTCACAACGACCAATTGAACATGAATATGGGACCCACACTCAGGAAAGAAAGCAGTCAGGAGAAATTGACTCCAAATGGACCCAGTTGTGGGATGGAGCAGATAGAAATTTCAGAGCAACTATTTTAAATTTGTTGCAAAGACAAGAGTAAGGTCTGAATTAAGACTTAAAGGTAAATTTAATATTAAAAACAAGAAGATAAGAAATCATAACACAGCTGGAAATTATACACACAAAAAAAATATTTTCCAAAATGAAAACAGATAAAAGAAAAGATGTAAAAACAAAACAAAAGGTGCATAAGGTAGCAGAGACCTGTGGGATCATATTAAATGGACACTATAACTATTGGAGTCCTGGGAGGAAAGGAAAAAAAAAATCTTTTTTTTTTTTTTAAAGAAACAATGGCTAAAAAACTCCTCAAATTCAGTGAAAAACACTGTAGTTAAACCAATAAAATCCAAATATTAAAAGAAAATATTGAAAGCAACAAGAAAAAATGTTTAATACATATAGGAAACAATAACAATTAATTACTGACTTCTTATCAGAAATAATAAAAGCCAGAAGACATTGAAATGGTACATTCAAAGTACTAAAAAGAAACTATTCATAGAGAGGTCTATAACTTACTAGACTAATCCTCAAATATGAATGCCAAATAAATATTGAAACCAGAGAAAAATTTTGCTAGCAGAACTCCACTTTAGGAAATGCTAAAAGAAATACTGACAGGAAATGGCACCAGTGGGTAAACTGAATTATGCAAGAAAAAAATGAAGGACACCAGAGATGATAAATATAAGGGTCAATATAAAAGATGACACACATGCATATGTACATGTTTATACATACAAATATATATACATATACACCATTTTTCTCTAAATTTCTTTGAGACATATCACTGATTGAAACAAAAATATCTCATGCTTTCAGGTTAAGAAGCATTACTAGAGACACAGTGAGATATTATAATGATAAGATCAGTGCAGCAAAAAATATATATAACAATTATAAATGTACACTTGGTTATAAACAAAGCTCCAAAATACATGAAACAAAATAGACAGACTGAAAGGAGAAATGGACAATGTACCAGCTATAGTGGAAGATTGTAATACTCTTCTGTCACCAGCAGGAGTAGACAAAAAAATCAGAAAGTGTATAAATAAAACTTGAGCAAGTCTATAAATTAAGTTACCCTACCCTGATATATAAAAAACATTCTACCAACTATAGCAGGATACACATTCTTTGCACATGTATATAGAATTTATAAATTCTGTGCTATAAAACATGTCTTAATAAGTACAAAAGAATTTAAATCACGTAGACCAGGCAACAACAAAATTAACTTAGAAACTACTAACAAGGGACGCCTGGGTGGCTCAGCAGTTGCGCATCTGCCTTCGGCCCGGGGTGCAATCCTGGAGACCCAGGATTGAGTCCCACATCGGGCTCCCTGCATGGAGCCTGCTTCTCCCTCTGCCTGTGTCTCTGCCCCACCCCCTTTGTGTCTCTCATGAATAAATAAATAAAATCTTTAAAAAAAAAAAGAAACTACTAACAAAATTTTACTAGTAAACATTAAGACAATTTGGAATTTAAATGACATACATTTAAATAATCCATGGGCCTAAAAAAAAAAAAATTGAAAGAGAAGTTAGAAAGTATTTTGAACTGAAAATGAAAACATAACATGTAACTGTTTTTGAAAAGCAACAAGTAAAATTCATATGTGTGTGAACATGAAAAATAAGAAAGATCTAAAGATATAAGCTTCTATCTTAAAAAGCTAAAGAAACAAAATAAATTCAAAGGAGGCAAAGGAATAAAACAGTGAGAAGAGTAGAAGTCAGTAAAATAAACAGCCTAACTAAGGAGAAAATTCAGTGAAATCAGAAGGTGATTCTTTGAAAAGATGTATAAAATTGGAGAAAATCCATTAGCTGATCAAGAAATAAAGAAAAAAGGCAAAAAATAATAACATTACTAATGGTAATAATAAAATTACTAACTGAAATTGGTAATAAAAGAGGGAACATCAGTACAAATCTCATAAACAGCAAACAAATGATAAATATAATGCACAAATTTATTCCAATTTGACCACTTAGATAAAAGTCCTTAAAGCTCCTTAAAAGCATGAGTTACCAAAAGTGACTTGGAAAGAAAGAGAAAACATAAATATTCCTATATTTATTAAAGAAATTGAATTTGCAATTAAAATTTATTCATAAACAGAATTTCAGGCTCAGATGTTATACATGGTGATTTTTTTTTCATGCTTTTAGTAAATAAATAATTCTAAACCGACTCTCAAAAAATAGAGGAGGAAATATTTTCTGACTGGTTCAATCTGACTTGTTCAATGAAGATAGTTTATCCTGATATAAAATCAGAGAATTGGGAATCCCTGGGTGGCTCAGCGCTTTAGCCCCTGCCTTTGGCCCAGGGCGTGATCCTGGAGTCTCGGAATCGAGTTCCACCTTAGGCTCCCTGCATGGAGCCAGCTTCTCCCTCTGCCTGTGTCTCTGCCTCTCTCTCTCTCTGTGTCTTTCATGAATAAATAAATAAAATCTTTAAAAAAAAATCAGAGAATTAGCTTAAGTAAAGATTCCTAAACACAAATATGTCCTATGAATATAGATTCAAATATCCTAACAAAACATTAGAAAATCATTTCCAACAACATATAAAAATAATGATTATTTAGCAGGCACCTGAAAACTATGATCTTTTTTCTCATAAATCAACACATCCTTTTCAGTTATATTTCTTATACTCTTCACCTTTTTATTCTCACTCTGCCGTGGCTCTAGGAAAGGTCTGCATTTTCCCCCTACCAGCAACCTTTCACTACACCATCCTATCCATTCTGCATGCTGCTGGTAGCCTTATGTCCCTTTTACAGATTATGCAGCATATTATTCTTCTCTTCAAAAACTCAAACTCTCTATCATCTGCCTAATAAAATCTGCTCTTAGTCTTTCAACAATTTGATATTAGCCTTATTTCCAGATTTCATTGAAAGGGTTGTATATATTGACTTGATAATTCCCAGTTCCAACTTGCACTTTTTTCTCATTAAATTTTGGTTAATGCTTTTCCCTTTATCCAATAATACTCTCCTTAATTTTAAGCTATTATGTTTTATGTTTTAAGATTGAGGTAAGGGGCACCTGGCTGGCTCAGTTGGTAGAATGTGCAACTCTTCATCTTGGGGTCATAAATTCAAGCCCAAGTTGGAGGTAGAGTTTACTTAAAAAAAAAAAAAAAAAAAAAAAAGATTGAGTCAAAAGTCAAAATTCAGCCACTTCAGTGGATTCTCTTCTATAATTCTCAAATCGTAATGAATATTCTTTCTTTTTTCTTTTTGTCCTTTAAACTTTTGAGAAGAGCAAAGTAAGGTACAAAAAGCACAGGAATTTGAGTCTGAGATTAATTTTCTGAGTATTTTTTAATATTTTATTTTTATTTATTTATTCATGAGAGACACACACAGAGAGAGAGGCAGAGACACAGGCAGAGGGAGCAACAGGCTCCATGCAGGGAGCCTGACATGGGACTTGATCCCAGGTTTCCAGGATCACACTCTGGGCTGAAGGTGGCACTAAACCACTGAGCCACCTGGGCTGCCCATTTTCTGGGTTTTTTAAAGACTTGGCTATAAAATCATGGGGAAATCATTTGATGCTTTTGAGGATCAAATATTAGAATGTATGTAGTAACCCACAGAGTAATGTATAATCATTAATTATAATTATTATTAGTAGATGGCTTCTATATACTCTCACGTAGTATAGTTTTTTTGATTCTGAAATTCTAATGTTGCATCAGGATGTCTCAGGAATTAAGCCATCATTTATCACTATGCTGCAACTGGAATAAATACAACTCAAAACATTCAACAAATATGCAACAATAAGCACTTTGAAAACCATTCATGGAAGAAACTGTTGATACAAATATAGTGTATATATAGATACACACACACACACACACACACACATATATATATATATATATATATATAAAAGACATGTGGATGCATGTATTAAAGACACAAAGATGGAACAATGATAATACTTTTTGTTATAAAATTAATGTGCAATAGGTAGATGAGAAATTCTGTTTTTAACCCACTTTAAACTAATAAATTTCATTCATATTAATTATACTATTTTCCAAATTGTGACCACTAGAATTTCTTTGGTGGCTTCCATAAATCCTTTTAAAGAATTTGTGAATGATATTTGGCTTCTTTCAAAAATGTTAACTTCAAAAGGTACCTGGATAGCTCAGTGGCTGAACATCTGCGTTTGGCTCAGGTCATGATCCCAGGGTCCTGGGATGGAGTCCTGCATCAAGTTCCCTGCAGGGAGTCTGCTTCTCCCTCTGCCTATGTCTCTGCCCCCTCTCTCTCTGTGTTACTCATGAATAAATAATATAAAATAATAATAAATAAATAAATAAATAAATAAGAATTTTAAAATTAAAATGTTAACTTTGAAATTTCAGTATGGTTTTTATCTGCTGCTGATTTAAGGATAGAAGATGGAAACCACTGGGGACTGCCACATGACTCCTGCTATATTCAATGTCTTCCATGTTCTCTTTATTATAGCATGGTCATGGAATAAAACTCCCTTATTCACATGATAATCATGTTTGTCATCACTGATTAAAAAATGCATTCCTGTGCAAGCCCATTTGATAACAGCTGTAGCATAATAATAATAAAAATAATATCCTCAATAATATGCTAGGTACTATTACATGCATTTTACAAGTGTGATTTATGTTAATCTCCATATCAAGTTTATTAAATAATTATTATTTCCATTTAGAAGTGAGGAAGTTATGGTATATAGATCTTAAATAAACTTCCCAAGGTCACACATGTAGTATATGGATGAGCCAATTTTTGGGTCCATGAAGCTTGAATCTAGACCCCAAAGTCTGTGATTAAAATCTTGAGGGAAACTAACTCATTTTTTAGGGTTTAATAGATCACATATGTGTGGCAAATATTAAACCAAAGAATCTTATTTTGGCCAGTTCTATGATGAAGAAGGAGTGGCAATTCAGAAATAATCAGTATGGAACTCCTGGGTGGCACAGTCTGTTAAGTGTCCAACTCTTGGTTTTGGCTCAGGTTGTGATCTCAGGGTTGTGAGACTGAGCCCTGTGTTGGGCTCCCTGCTCAGCATGGAGTCGGCTTGAGATTCTCTTTCCTTCTCTCCTCACCTGTAACTCTCATGTGCTCTCTCTCCCCAAGATAAAAAAATAAATCTTAAGAAAAAGAAGTGATCAGTATGATTATGAGGGTAAGATGCTGGTGGTATGCTGAAAATTTGTCCTCCAAAATATCCAAGTACCAATTTCTAGAATCTGGGAATGTTCAAAGAGATATTGGATGTGATTAAGTTAAGGATCCTGAGATGGGAAGGTTATTCTAAATCATCTGAGTGAGCCCTTATAAAGTTATCAAAAGTACATTTATAGAAAGGAGGCAGAGGAAAATTTCATACAGAAGAGGAGAGAATTATGTGACTATAGAGGCAGAGATTGGAGTAACACAGCCACAAAACAAAGAATGCTGACAACTGCCAAATTAGATTGGAAGGATAAGGAATGGACTCTCCCCTAGAGATTCTGGAGAGAATGCAGCCCTGCTGACATCTTGACTTTGACTTAGTGATCTGATTTTGGATGTCTGATTCCATAACTGTAAGAGAATAAATGACATAATCCACCAGGTTTGTGGTAATTGTTATAGCAGACATAGAAAACTTATACACTACCAAATGAAGATGCAAACAACTAGTATGTAGTCTCTCCCCTCCTCAGATTCTGCACAAGGTATGTAATAGTACGAACCATACTCTTCTTTCTTCTTCTGTTTAAAGATTTATTTATTTATTTTAGAGAGGGAGAAAGGGCAGGTTGGGGTAGAGAATCTGGAGCAGATTCTGTGATGAGCACAGAGCCCAACACAGGGCTCAATCTCAGGACCCCAAAGATCATGACCTGAACCAAAACCAAGAGTCTGACACTTAACCAATTGAGGCATCCAGGTTCCCTCATACTCCTCTTTCTGAGTATTTAAAATTTAAAAAGGATATATTCTCCAGGATACAGGGAAGAATAATGCAAGCTAATTTATATTCCTCTTGTATGTTGCACATGTATCTGTGCTAAACACTGCACAGTTCATCTTATTTAACTCACACACCAACTCTGTGGGGATTATCTTCATTGTAAATGACACAACCAAAACATTCAGAGAGATTAAATAAATTGTTCAGGTTTACCCAGCTCAGACTGAAACTCACTTCTGTCTTTATATTTGGTTTAATCATTACATTATAATGAGTCTTAATCAGATGCATTGTTTCCCAATCCTGCCATGAGAAAAAATTCCTTTAAGAAAAATCTAGGTATAATCAGAAAAAGAATGATGAAATATAGTTTAAAAGTTCCTGACCATATGCCTTCTTTGTACATTGACATTTGAATAAAAGATTTCCAGGAGGGATGTAGAAAAAGAGAAAATGGAATATTCTTATTATCCCTTCCTGCATAGCTAAACACTCAAAAGAAGATACAGAAATGAAACTGAAATTACTCAGTAAATCCCATAAAATATAAGACTTGTAGAAATCTAGGTAGATAAATATATAGGTGATAGTTGGTAGAGAATGAAAGCTAATTTGCTAGCTAGATTCCTTAATTAGATTAGTAGGTAGATTCCTTTTTTTTTTTTTTTTTTAGATTTTATTTATTTATTCACAAGAGACACACATAGAGAGAGAGAGGTAGAGGAAGAAGCAGGCTCCACGCAGGGATCCTGATGTAGGTCTCGATCCTGGGGCTCCAGGATCATGCTCTGGGCAGAAGGCAGGCGCTAAACCACTGAGCCACTCAGGGATCCCCCAGTAGGTAAGATTCCTTATTTAAATTCATATTTTTCTTTTGACTTCCAATAAAAAATACTTATCTTTCCCGGTGGAAATGAATTCAATATAATGGGGAATATCAGTCCAACATTCTTTAGACTATGTTTGAAAGTAAACTTTTAAACTCTGCTTATGTGCTCTTTCTTCCACAGGATCTGACCTAGCACAATGACACCACACATAAAATAGTTGTGAATTACATCACAAATCTAAGCGAGGATGATATATTAAAGAGTGTTTTTAGACATTCGAACTTGCAAGCAAGAGCAAAAGAAAAATGTTATATTCTCTCCAGAAAGGAGCACTAGAATAGTTCTGCTTTCTTTAATCTATGTGGGTTAGACTGAAAAATACCAAGCATTTGCAGTGTCTTAGAGCTTTCTAATAAATTGGTAGAAATACAAACCAATTTTGAATACATCTTAACGTATATGTACAGATGTTATAGCCTTTTAAATTGAAAAATATTACTTCTGAATTACTTCTGAGTTAAAAAGAAATAACTTGATTTTATTTCATAAAAGTAAAAGTTTCTCATGTTGAGTAGGTGAGTTTCTTTTATATTTATGTTTCAGTAACTTATTAGAATAATTAAGTAGTTTTTTACAACTAAAAAATGGGGACTGAGACCATTTAATTAATTGATTAATTAATTATAGCTTTCATTGTCATATAAAATTGTAAAAAATATAAAGTCGACATCAAATGACTTACCTGTGTAATGATCTTATAACTGAAAGTTGTACCCTTTACCATCCTCTCCTATTCCCACTCCTGCTTTGCCCCTGGCAACCATTTTTCTGCTCTTACTATGAGACCGACTTTTCTTTTAAACCATGAGCTCATTATCAGGAGGATTTTCTTGCTACATATTTATGGTCTTATTATTTTTAATAGTTTTCTTATAGATATGTACCATAAAAGTCTTATATATTTCTTGTATATTTTTTCATTTTAACTCTTATGATATATATTTTAAAAATAAAGATTAATATAAGCACACATTTAAAAATCATCATATAAGTGAAATAAAACTTTATGCTCCTTTTGCAAGACTCTTCTCCTCACTCAATAGTATCATACTAGAGGCAACAATTATCAGCATTTGGTTGCATTATTACCATACATTTTTTCTTTTCCTATAATTGTGTATTCATATTGATGTACAATGCTGTTTTGTATCTTTTAAAACTTTACATTTTTATTACACATTACTATATATATCTTTTTCTAATTTTTGTCTTCTCTTAATTAATAGACTGCCTTTTAGTCTTTCAACTTATTGAGATATAAGTGACATTTAATATTGTATAAATTCAAGGTGTACCACATAATGATTTGAAGTATATACATGTTTAAAAATGATTACCAATAAGTTTAGTTAATATCTATCTCTTTTTGTAGCTACAACTTTTTTTTCTTGTAATGGGAATTTTCAAGATATATCCTCTTAGAAACTTTGAAATATATGATACCATACTCTTAACTATAGTCACTGTGCTGTACATTATTACATCCCCAGAGCTTAATTGTCTTATAACTGGAAGTTTGTACTTTTAACAATCTTCACCCATTTCCCCTACCCCCACCTCCTGCTTCTAGCAACTGCCACTCCATTCTCTGTATTTATGAGTTCAGTTTTTTTTTTAGATTTCTCATATTAGTGAGATCATACGGTATTTGTCTTTCTTTGTCTACTATTTTACTTAGCATAATGCCTTCAAGTTTAACCATGTTTAGTCTTAATGGTTATTGGGACATGTAGCATTAGATTATCCTTTCTGACTGATGAGTAGTAAGCCACTGTATAAATGTATCAAAATTGATTTTTTTCTTCTGTTAGGCAAATTAATGTGTTTTCAGATTTTCTGTTACAATCAATGCTGCTATGAACATCATTGTACATTTTTCCAGGAGCACCTGCACAGAATTTTCTCTAGTGTTGAAAGTCTGTTATGAAGGGTTATAGTCAGCTTTATTAGATATTATTAAATTACCATACTTTCCAAAAGGGTTGTGTGAATTTATAAGCTCTCAAAGAGAAGACTTCTCATTGCTCTTATTTACTGTGCCATTGTAAGACATTTTTCCCAGCTATGGCTAGAGGGTTTGCTTTTACCTCTGTTGCCTCTGGCTTTTCTTTTTTTTTTTTTTTTTGTTATTCTAATGATGCAATACTTGCTCATTCTTGTTGATTTCTGGCTTAAGAATCTCTCTCTCTCTTTCTGCCTCCGACCCCAAATAATAAAATAAAATAAAAAATAAATTTAAAAAAAGAATATTTAAGAAAGATAAAAATTAAAACAGAACAGGCTAGAAAAGGTAGAAAAAACATCCTTTAAAATTAGATTGTCTATAAAAAAAATTAGATTGTCTGAGTGGCTCAGTGGATCAAGCACTAGCTCTCAGTTTTAGCTTAGGTCATGATCATGGGGTCGTGAGATCCAATCCTCCTCCTTTCCCTTGTCAGGCTCCACACACAGCAGGAGCAGGGAGTCTGGTTGAAGATTCTGTTTCTCTGCCTTTCCCCCCACCTCAAATAAATAAATAAATCTTTAAAAAAATTAGATTGTCTAGGTTTCAGTTTTAAGTATTAATAAATTTTATTTCTAAGCACTTACTAGCTTGATAACTTTGAACAAGTTGCCTAACTTCTTTGTACTTCATTAATATCTGTATAATGGAAATAGATCATCATTTGCAGGGCTGCTGTGATTGATTGATTATTCATTGACATAATATGTGTAAATATATAGTAAAGCTCCTGGCACATAACTGATACAGAATGCTAATAATTATACTAAGCTTGTTTCAGAATATTTATTTTAAATAATCACACTTTTGGCTTTTTTTTTTGACATCAAGCTAAAAAAATAGTTCATTTTAGAAGATAGGATGGTAAGTAATTTTAATTTTTTACTATTTTTTATGCATCCAATTTTTCTACATTAAGCACCTATTTTTACTTCTTCTGGCAACTATAAAGACATTTATTGATTGTTAATTATTTAATTCATTAGCAAGGAGGCACAAATCAGCTTATTCAACATATAGATTAAGTTCTATGAAGTCCTAGCTGAGTCTCTTTAGGTGTTCCAAAATCAGTATTCCTTGCCTTTGACAACCAATGATTGGACAGAGGACACTCAGGGATCAATTAATAAATATAAGCTAGAGGCCTCTCTAGTTTCTTAAACTATAGTCAGGCAAAAATGAAAAGTGTCACTCAGTGTTTTTTTGGTAAAAATTAACGACTGGCTCTCCAGAAATAAACAGTTCTAATTTTTAGCATTTGTTTATTTCTGTAGTATAAATATACCCACCATGGCTGATCTCAAGCTATCCACATGATGTCACTGCATAGAGTTGGGGAAAAATGTGAAGTGGTACATCATTATATAGAATTTCCACCAAATATTTATAATAGATGTAAATAATCTCAAAAGCATAAAATTGACTAAGAAGTGATGAGCTTTACCTTTGTTTTAAACATAATTAATTTAATTGAAATTTATATAATTTAAGTTTTAATTGTGGCTCTGTTGAAGAACTGACTCATAAAATTCTTGAAAATTTAACAATCCTTTCTTACAAACTGATGTGAGTTGACCCCAGCACCCCACTAAGAGTATCTCAGAAATATATTAGCCCATCCACACATTTTTGAATATTTTTATTTTTAACAATGAAAGTCCATTTCTAAAAATGTATTCTACTAGTTAAGAAACTATTTTCATACACTGAGAAATGAAAATCATTGTGCTATTTAACAAAATGAGATTTGCTGATTGACATACAGATCAAAGAAGTACTTGTCATTTCCTTTGAATTGTGGTTATTTTAGATAAAATGCTAGCTAACCTTTCTGAACTGTGTGTTTTTAAAAGTTTGACTCATAAATACTTAAGAATTCATCTCAAGAAGTTATGACTATTTTTAATTAAAATTTGTATTTCTAGATAATTATAGATTGATACACCATTGTAAAAAAGAGTAACACAAGGAAATCAGATAGCCTTTACCCAGTTTGCTCCAATAATACTATACTCCAATATTATAGAATACCACAAGCAGGATGTCAACATTTATATAGTCAAGAGATACATTTCTATTACTACAAGATTCCCTTCTTTTACTGTTTATATTCACATACATGTCCATGCTACTCCATCCCCCCAACCCCTAGCAATTACTAATCTGCCCTCCATTTCTATAATTTTGTCATTTCTATAATTTTGAATAATGGAATAATACAATAATACAATGTAACTTTTTATGTTACTTTTCTTTTTTCATGCAGCATAATTCTCTGGAGATCCATCTAATTTTCTGGGTGCATCAATAATTCATTCTTTCTTCTAGCTGAGTAGTATTCCATGGTGTGAATGTACCAGTTTGTTTACATATTCATTCTTTGAAGGATGCCTGGGTTTTTTACCAGTTCTTGGCTATTATGAATAAAAGTGTTATGAACATTCATGTGCAGGGATTTTCATGAACATAAGTTTTCATTTTTCTGGGAAGAAAGCCCAGGAGTGAGATTGCTGTGCCATATGGCTGTGTATGCATAGTTTTAAAATAAATTACCAAAATGTTTCCTGAGTGATTATACTTATTTTACATTCTCACTAGCATTTATAAGTGATCCTAGTTTCTTCACATCCTTGCCAGAGTTTGATGTTCTCACTACATTTTATTTTAGACACTGGGATTTTAATTTGTATTTTCCCAATGGTTAATGACATTGAACCTCTTATTATATGCTCGTTTGGTATATGTGTATCTTCTTTGTTGAAATGTCTTTTCATGTTTTATGTATTTTTTAACGGAATTGTTTGCATTCTTTTTACTATATGTATTTTGAGAGTTCTTTTTCAGATTAATAGATATTCATTCTTTATCAGGTATATGGTATGAAGATATTTTATTCCAGTTTGTGGCCTTTTTATATTTTTTACAGGGATTTTTACAGAGCAAATATTTTTAATTTTGATTAAGTCCAATATCTCAATTTTTCCTCTTACAAGTTGTGCTTTTGGAGGAAAGCTTGAGTTGCCTTATACAGCCCTAGATCAGAGGATTTTTCACTTATGTTCTTTCTCTAAGAGTTTTATACTTTTTAATTTTGCTTTTAAGTCCAAGATCCACTTTGAGTTAAATTGTGTAAATGGTATGAAACTTAGGTCCTTATATTTCCTTGGTTAAGTTTATTCCTAAGTATTTTATTCTTTTTGATGCTACTATAAATAGATTTTTTGGTTTCTCTTATTTTTTTATTTATTTTAGTTTTAAGTTTCTATTTAAATTTCAGCTAATTAACACACAGTGTAATATTAGTTTCAGGTATAGAAGTTAATGATTCATCACTTAAATATAACACCCAGTGCTCACCATAACAAGTGCTTTCCTTAATACCCATCATCTATTTAACCCATCCCCCTGCCCACCTCTCTCTAGCAACCCTCTATAGTTGAATATCTTTTACGGTTTGCCTCTCCCTTTTTTTCCCCTTATGTTCATTTGTTTTGTTTCCTAAATTCCACATATGAGTGAAATCATATGGTATTCATCTTTCACTGACTTAATTCACTTAGCATAGTAATCTCTAGCTCCATCCACATCATTGCAAAAGGCAAGATTTCATTCTTTTTTGTGGCTGAGTGATATTCCATTATATATATACACACTACATCTTCTTTATCCATTCATCAGTTGATAGACATTTAGGCTTTTTCTATAATTTGGCTATTGTTGATAAAGCTGCTATAAACATTGAGGTACATGTATCTCTTCAAATAAGTAATCTTGTATCCTTTGGGTAAATACCTAATAGTACAATTGCTGGGTCATAGGGTGGTTCTATTTCTAACTTTTGAGGATCCTCCATACTGCTTTCCAAAGTGGCTGCACCAGTTTGCATTCCCACCAACAGTGTAAGAAGGCTCCCTTTTCTCTGCATCCTTGCCAGCATCTGTTGTTTCTCATGATGTTAATTTTAACCATTCTGACAAATGTGTGGTAGTATCTCATTTTTTTAAGATTTATTTATTTATTTATTTATTTATTTATTTATTTATGAGAGAGAGAGAGAGAGGCAGAGACACAGGAGGAGGGAGAAGCAGGCCCCATGCCGGGATCCTGACGCAGGACTCAATCCCGGGACCCCAGGATCCCGCCCTGAGCCGAAGGCAGGCGCCAAACTGCTGAGCCACCCAGCGATCCCCAGTATCTCATTTTTTATTTTGATTTATAATTTCCTTTTTAAATAGTTCATTGTTAATGTATAAAAAGTGCAATTAATTTTTGTAATTTCATTTTGTATTCTACAACTTAACTGAATTGCTTTATCATTTCTAATTTGTGTGTGTGTGTGTGTGTGTGGAATGTTTAGAATTTGCTTTATGTAAGATCATATACTCTTGAAGTAGAGACAATTTTACTTCTTACTTTCTGATTTGGATGCCTTTTATTTCTCTTTCTTGCCTCCTTGTTCTGGCTAGGATGTCTAGTACTATGTTTAGTAGAAGTGGTGACACTGGGCATCCTTGTCTTGTTCCTCATTTTAGAGGAAAAGCTTTTAGGTTTTTACCATTGAGCATGATGTTAACTGTGAACTTGTCATATATGGCCTTTATTACCTTTCTTTCTATACCTAATTTGTTGAGAAGTCTAATTACGAAAGGCTGTTGAATTTTGTCAAATGTTCTGTCTTCACCTATTTTTTTAAAGATTTATTTTATTATTTATTTTAGGAGAGATAGAGAGAGTGTGTGCAAGTGGGGGGAGAGGCAGAAGGAGAGAAAATCTCAAGCGGACTGCTAGTTAAGTGTGGAGCCTGACATGGGGCTCCATCCCAGAACCCTGAGATCATGACCTGAACCAAAATCAAGAGTCAGATGCTTTACAAACTGAGCCACCCATGCACCCCCTGTTGGTATATATCGAGATAATCATATGATTTTCTCATTCTGTTAAGTAGTGTGCATCACATTGATTGATTTGTGTATGTCAAGCGATCTATACACCCCAGGGATAAATTCCATTTGATCATGGTTTGTAATCTTTTTAATATGCTATTGAATTAATTTTCTAATATTTTGTTGAGGACTTTTGCACCTATGTTCATAAGATGTGTTGGACTGTAATTTTCTTTTCTTGTAGTGTCCTTGTCTGGCTTTGGTATTTGGCATTATAAGGTATTGCTTATAAAAAAAGTTTGAGAGTTTTTCTTCCTCTTAATTTTTTGGAGGAGTTTGAAAAGAATTGATGTTAATTCTCCTTTAAGTATTTGGTAAAACAAAACTCCCAGTGAAGTTATCAGGTTGTGAGCTTTCCTTTGTGGGGAGATTTTGGATTACTGACTCAATCTCCTTTCTTGTTATTGTTCTGTTCAAGTTTTCTATTTCTTCATTATATAGTGTTGGTAGATTGTATGTTTCTAGGAATTTCTACAGTTCATGTAGATTATCTAATTGATGGGTGTATAATTATTTGTAATAGTCTCACAATTTTTTTTAATTGCTATGGCATCAGTTGTAATGTCTCCCCTTTCATTTCTGTTTTTATTTATTTGAGATTTCTCTCTTTTTGTCTTAGTCTAAGGGTTTGTTGATTTTAATTATCTTTTCAGAAAGCCAACTCTTGGTTTTCTTTCTTTCTTTCTTTCTTTCTTTCTTTCTTTCTTCTTTCTTTCTTTCTTTTTTCTTTCTTTCTTTCTTTCTTTCTTTCTTTCTTTCTTTCTTTCTTTCTTTCTTTCTTTTCTTTCGCCTATATTTTATGTCTGTTCTCATGTTTCTTCTTTTTTTCTGCTAAATTTGGCCTTAATTGTTCTCTCCTTTCTAGTTTCTTTACATGTAATATTAGGTTGTTTATTTGAGATCTTTTTTCCTTTTTGATATAAGTATTTATCACTTCCCTCTTAATATTATTTTTGCTGCATCCCATAAATTTTTATACTATGTTTTCATTTTTTTATCTCAAGATGTTTTCTGATTTTTCTTTAGATTTCTTCTGTAACTCATTGGTAATTCAGGAATGTATCATTTAATTTTCACATATTTTTAAATTTACTAATTTTCCTATGTCATTAACTTCTAATTCCATACCATTGTGGTTAGAAAAGATAATTGATATGATTTTAATCTCCTTAAATTTACTGCAACTTGTTTTGTGGCCTAATATGTGATCTTAGAAAATGTTCCATGAGCATGTGATAAGAATCTGTATTGTGTAGCCCTTTGTATGGAAAGTTCTATGTGTCTGTCAAATCTATTTGATTTATAATCTGTTATTTCCTTATTGAATTTCCCTCTGAATGTTCTATCCATGTTGAAAGTGACATGTGAATTCTCCTATGATTGCATTGCTATTTATTTCTCCCTTCAGTTCTGCTAATACTTGCTTTCTATATTTAGGTACTCTGTTGTGGGGTACATATATATTCACAATTTTTATGTCTTCCTGATGAATTGATCACTTTATTATAATATAATGTACTTCTTTGTCTCTTGTGACCATTTTTAATTTAAAGTTTGTTTTGTCTGATATAAATTTCATCACCTCTGCTCTCTTTGCATGAAATACATTTTCTATCCCTTCACTTTCAGGCTATGTCTTAATCTAAAGTAAATCTCTTGTAGACAGTATATAGTTGGGTCTTATGTTTTTGTCCATTCATTCATTTTGTATCTTTTGATTGGAAATTTAATCCATTTATGATTAAAGTAATTATTGAGAAGAAAAGCATGCCATCATCATTTTGTTAATTTTGTCATTTTGTGTTTGTCTTTTCCTGTCTTTTGCTAACTACCTTTGTGTTTTATTAATTTTTGTAGTGATATTCTATGATTCTTTTCTCTATTTCTCATATATATATCATGTATATCAAGTATCATGTATATCATGTGATTCTTTTCTCTATTTCTCATGTATATCAATATATATTTGTGTGTGTATATATATATGTATATATGTGTTTGTGGCTACCATGAGGCTTATGCAAAACATTTTTAATTCTTGACTTTGAATTTTTTTCATTCAGCACTGTGAATATATAATCCTATTCTCTTTTGGACTGCAAGTTTTATGTTGAGAAATTTGCTGATTATATGTGACTCACTTATAACTCCATTATATGTGATGATTCTTTTTTCTCTTGCTATTTTCAAAATTTTTTTGTCTTTAAGTTTGACAATTTTATTGTTTCTTGGTATAAAAGGCTTTAAATTTCTCATATTTGGAGTTTCTTGGACTTTTTGAATCCAGATGCCAATTCTTTCCCCAGATTTGAGAAGTTTTGGGCCACAATTTCTTTAAATAAGTTTTCTGCCCCTTTCTCTCTTCCTTCTGAGATTCCTATAATACCTATATTGTATTAGTTCACTTGATAGTTTCCCATGTCAGTTAGGTTTTTGCACACTTTTTATTTTTTTCTTTTTGTTCTCTGACTGGATAATTTCAAATGACCTACCTTTAAGTTCACAGATTCCTTTGCTTTACCAAGTCTTCTGTGAAAACTATTAAATTAAAAATTCTAGTTTAGTTATTCTATTCTTCAGCTCCATAATTTCTGTTTTTTTCTTTTGTATAGTTTCTATCTTTTTGTTGATATTTTCATTTTGTTCATATATTCTTTTCCTTATATCATTTAACTGTCTGTATTCTTGTAGCTCACTGAGCTCCTTTAAGACAATTATTTTGAATTCTTTGTCATGTACTTCATAGAGCTCCATTTCTTTTGTGTTTGTTGGGCACTTATTGTTTTCATTTATTAATGTTGATTCTCTGTGTTTCTTATAACTTTTTGTTTGTGTTTGCACATTTGAAGAAGCAGCCACTTCTTCCAGTTTTAAGGACTGGCTTCAGCAAGGAAAGACCTTAACCGATCAGCCTGGCTAGATTCTGGGAGACTTACAAGGCTTTTTGTGGATGTGAACATTCTATTCCTCTTTCTCCTTCTTGCTCTTGGGAGAGAAGTCTCAAGATTATACATCTTCTTCTAGTCCTGCTGAGCCATGCTGGATACTGAGAGCCATCTTTCTTTTTTTCTGGGACAGTATATTGAGATGCCAAGACATTGAGCACAAATTCCACTTCTGTCTCCCTCTTCTGAAGAAGTCTCATGGTTATGCTCCTCATTCCAGTTCCACAGATCTGAGCCAGCTGCTGAGAACTGCACTGTCTTCTGAGATTCATGACTTCTGTTGAGAAATGCGTCATCTGCTGAGATTTACAGAGGTTGCTGAGATCTGCACTCTCTGTTGATTTCCTTGCCAGCTTCTAGGGGTTGCACTGGCTGCTGGGTGCTGAGATGGCTGCTGGGGGCCACATCAGCTGTTGAGAGCCACCCATGCCTTTTCTTTGTTCTTAGCTCTTCTGAGGCATCCAGCCATGCCAAATTCTTCAGCACTCTAAATGAAGCAAGACTAGAGAAAATTTCACAGGCAGCATTCCAAAATGCTGGGTATATTAGATGTACCCTTCACTCTCTTTTGCCTGCAGGAGTAATCCTCATTGGCAATTGGGATCTTTCTTGATGCTTACCTCTGCCAACTTGGAGTAGAGGGAAACACAGGTAAAGGTAAATTACTCTTCTCACTTATTTCAATGCAGTTATTCTCAGTTCTGTACTCTTCTGGGAGACTGTAACTTCTCAACTAGATCCTAGGGTTTTCATAAAGGTATTCTGATACATATATGATGGTAAAATCATGGTTTCTTTGGGTAGAGTAAGGACTAGGACTTACCTTTCTGCCATCCTGCTGACATCAATCCCCTTCCTCAAAACTTCTCAAGATATGTTTTTGTCAGGACCCCTCTCCCACTTGTATCTGAAATTTCATTCTTCTTTGCTCCAGAGTTCCTGGTTGAATAAATTTAAGTTCTATTTCCAGTAGTATTTCCTCACAGTGCTCTCTACTGTCACTCTATTTTGGGGGCCCTCTGGGCCCAGGTTCCAGCCTGATGATTGTCTCACAGTCCCCTTTGCATTTGCCTACAAGTTGGAGTTTTTGGAGCCTCTGTGGAATTTTTTAGTTGACTCTTTCACTCAGAGTGGGGAAGCCCTTGTAGAAATGAAGGCTTGTTAGGGATTTCTGTTTCTTGGATCTTAACTCTTTTAGAAGCCCTCTTTGTCTTTCTTCTACTTTTCCCGCATAGCTTCTCTTCCTGTGCAGCTTTTTATATTACATTTGAGTTGACCTTGCTTGCTCATTCTCTGAGGCTTATAGAAATATCTCGTCAGCAACTTTTGTGAAAATGTTATTTTGTTGCTTCTAGTTTTCCAATCTCTTTTTGAAAAAGGATTGGGAAGGTTCACAGTCAGTGCTACTGCTACCATCATTCTTGTTCTCCACATATTGCGTTTAGAAATAACAATATTAAATATTTAAAAGTAACATAAAACATACAACACAATTAAATAGTGCAATACAAAGTGTTATTTGTTCCATCTAAACACTTCTCTGAAAAAAGCAGGACAGATCAGACTAGAAGTTGTAAAATTTTATGTAAAAAAGCAAAGCAATATCGTGATTTGGAAGATAGATAGTGTCAAAGGCCAGAAATTTATTAATTCTGGAGGAAAGACTGTGAGATGCTACCTATCACAGAAGATTTATAACTGAGTTGTGTGTCAGAAGCACTAGGGCAGTAATCTGATGAGCTTGATGAATTAAGAACAGCCAGAAATAATGTAGGCTTGATAGAGCCCTAAAATAACTAATCCTTGTAAATTGAAATTCAAGATAATGAAAATAATCTACGAGTGTCAAAATACACTGCCCAAATGACCTTGCATAAGCAAGTCACCAATGTGTTAATTCTCTTTAGTCTTGAATACTTGCCCCATCATTCAGGTTATTGGACTGCTTCACTGATGTGTTCACATTGACTGGCTGCTTCCCTATTTCATAGCCTTTAAATACAATCAGTAGTATTACACTGAAATGGTTTAGTCCAAAAGATAAACAGAGACTACTTCATTTTTCAAGAGGGTAAAATAGGCAATAGCCAAATGTTAGGATGTGTCAACAAAAATATGGACAAAAAATAATGTGTAGTAACCTGAGAAAGTTAAAAGAGATGCTTCTCATCAATCTTGCAGGTGGAAATTACTATTTGTTTAATTTACTTGTTTTAGTGGAGAGAGAAATGAACAATTCATTATGCAACAATATTAGAGCAAAGTAATATATAATCTATGTTTAAAAACTATAAGATTTAGAATCATGAGGATAAGTTTTGAGGATAAGTTTTGAGGAATGTTTTAAATAAAAGGTAGAATTTTAAAGGTAGATAGACAATATAAGAAGATGTCATCAGGCAATATTCCAGTGTATGGTTGTTCTGTCATGTCTCTTAATTTATTCTTTCCAAAATATCAGAACAATCAGGAAGTCATGTCTGGTATCAAAGTTTAAAATTATTGTAAGCATTGTGATTTTGGAATTTCAAAATCAGTTTGGACCTGGTTTTATTTCAGTGTTAAGAAGTGTTGTATAAATGATTTCTATTTATTTTCTTTATTTAGGAAAATTACTCAGATAAAATTTTCTCTCTAATAACCTCTCAATATTAAAAGGCCTCCATATGACGTAAAAATTTGTTCACTAATCTTATCATTACATATATGTCTAAAATGAAAGCATCCACATGGATTTAGCATTATGACTGATTATAACAAAATTTTGATTTATTGTGCCAAATGATGTATTATTTTTCATTGTTTCCTTAATCCTCAGTGATTTATATAAAAATTAGAAAAGCCCATGAGATTATGTCTACTGTGTATATATGGTGGAAATACTATATACTGCATCTCTTCTCAATTTTGTTTTCAGTAACATCACACTGGTAACTTGAAGTCAGCCATAATGGTAGTATTTATACCACAAAAACTAGTAATTGCCCCAGATGGGGCTTCTTTTCTTTTTTCCTTTCTCTTTCTTTCTTCTTTCTTTCTTTCTTTCTTTCTTTCTTTCTTTCTTTCTTTCTTTCTTTCTTTCTTCTTTCTTTCTTTCTTCTTTCTTTCTTTCTTTCTTTCTTTCTTTCTTTCTTTCTTTCTTCTTTCTCCTTTCTTCTTCTTCTTCTTCTTCTTCTTCTTCTTCTTCTTCTTCTTCTCCTTCCTTCCTTCCTTCCTTCCTTCCTTCCTTCCTTCCTTCCTTCCTTCCTTCCTTCTTTCCTCTTCCCTTCTTGTGATGGAAATCTTCCCTTCTTGTGATGGCAATCTTCCCTTCTTGTGATGGCAAGTATTTACCAACAAACCACTAGTGGGAATCAAGAGTATTAGATAGGAAATGACAGCAATTAATTGCCAAAGATAAGGGTGACGTATATGCCATAAAGGACAAAAGGACATATCATAATAAGAATTTTTTGGTTTTCAGGAATTTTTGACAGTGGCTAATTGATCCTGGTGTCCCTAGAAACAAAATAAATGGTCAGTTAACCAGAGCACTGCACGATCTGTATAGTAGAAAACAAACAAACAAACAAACAAACATTCTTTATCAGGTAGCCAAGAACCTAACTTGAACTGAGCAATGGAAACTCACAGCCATATACATTTTTAGATTGAAGGCTCCTTGATTGAAAGGAAATTAGTTCCTTTGAGGAAACATCCTGTACCATAGTTGCCAGTATAGTAAATATTCCAGGCCTTCTCCAAAGGGACCTGAGGCCACAATAGAGGGGACTGTGAACTAAGAAAAAAGAAATACCTAGATCTTTTAGGTATCACTACACAGTAGTTCTGAATCTTTCATAGGCCACAGCATTTTACACTACTATTTTTCATTAACTGCATTAGGCTAATTGGATCCTATGAATAGGAAGTACAAGTATTCTAGATACCTTAAAAAAAATCCAGACTAGATAGTTGGAGATAAACCTTACAAAAGCTGGCTCTCTGACTCAATATTTCCAGTGTTGTATATGAAGGGGAGGGTTGATAAATGTCTGGAATATGTTGAGATATTCCTCCAAAGTGCAAATCAAATTGGTGTACTTCACACAATCTACCTTGAAGAAAGAGGGATAGTACTTGGTATGCTTTTCTGGATTTTGGAGGAGATATACCACATTAAACAGTGCTACTTCAATGGATTAACAGAGTCATCTATAAGACTACCAGTTTCCACTGAGGAGTAAAACAAAAAAAGGTTTTGCAGGAAGCTAAGGCTTCAGTAAAAATTGCTCTAATACTTGGATTTTTGATCTAGTAAATCCAGGGATGCTCAAAATATTCATAGCAACAGGTATGCTGAATGAGATCTCTGTCATCACCGAAAGGAGACTCACAGCACAAACATCTAGGATTTTGAAGCAATTCAGTGCCTTTCCCTGCAGATAACTAACCTCATTCTGGGGAACAGTTTCTAGTTTGCTACTGGAACTTGGAAAAGACTCAGGTCATGATGGGATGTGAGATTACCAATACTAGCTGAGTGTCCTTTTCCTCACTTAGCATAGTTTGGGTGTATGCAGCAGCAATCTATCATCTAGCATATTAGAAACTGAGCTCAGGAAGGTCCAAGAAATATAAGTAAGTTGTATCAATGGAGACTCAGATTCTTTTGACCATGATTCAACTTATACCATCTCCTCCTCTACCTCAGACTGTACCTGTGGTCTATAGTTGTGTTCCTTACAACTGGTTAACTGAAGATAAAAACCCAAAAATTTTAGTTCAGTGAACAATTTAGTCTGTGCAATATGCTATTATAATCCAAAAGAGGACAGCCATAGCAACACAGCCCCACTCAAAGGTGACCCTAAAGTACAGTGGTGAAGGAAAATCCTACCAGTGGGCATAGCTTCAAGCAGAACATTTAGTTGTCCACTTTATCTGGAGTGAGAGGTGGTCAGAAATATGGAGCTACAGAGATCAATCTCCAGTTGTTAATGGCTTGACTGCTAATGGTGAATCAGAAGGAACAGGACTGACAGACTGGCTACAAGGAAGTCTGGGTAAGAAGTATGTGGATAAACTTTTCAGAATGAGTACAAATTATGAATATATTTGTTTCTAATGTGAATAGCAATCAAAAGGATCAAAAACAGAGAAGAATCTTAATTATCAGTTGTGGACAAACTAACACTCTGTGGATGTTTCATTTTCTCTTCAGTTCTTAAAGAGTGCACAAAGGGTAAAACAGTAGCCATGGAGATAGAAGTGAAGACTATGCATGGGTTCTGCAATGTGGGATTCTCCTTACCAAGCCTGGCCTGGCTAACATTGCTGCTCCATGCCTAACCTATTAATAGCAGGGACCAACATGGAGCCTCTGTTTTGGCACCATTGTGACTAGCTAGCTCCTTAGTTAATTACATTATAGATATGGTTTTATCTTCCTTGCTTATAACACTTCTATAGGCACAGCCATCCATAGACTCACAGAACACCTTAATCACTCTTGTGGAAGTCTCTTTAGCACTGTTCCTGATCAAGAAACTTATTGTACAACAAAAATTACAACAATGGACTCATGGCTTTGAAACTGACTGGTCTTATCACATACCTCATTATCCAGAAGTTGCTGGAGTAACTTAAAGGTGGACTAGCTTACTTTCCTTGCTGACCTAGCCAGGATCCCTTTCAACTCTAACAGTTTCTAAATTTCCATGAATAAGGGATGGCAAGTAGAGCTGAATTTTGTTATGTCACTTGGAGTCAAGTAATTATCACTTCAATATAAGTTTTTCGAGATCCCTGGGTGGCTCAGCAGTTTAGCGCCCACCTTCAGCCCAGGGTGTGATCCTGGGGACAGGAGATCGAGTCCCACATTGGTCTCCCTGCATGGAGCCTGCTTCTCCCTCTGCCTGTGTCTCTGCCTCTCTCTCTCTCATGAATAAATAAATAAATAAAACCTTTAAAAAATATATATATATATATAAGTTTTTCATCCTCTTCTCAACATATTTTAAGTTGTGTTTGTGAACTACTGTCCTCCTTTGCTCCCAAGCATTCAAAACTGGTTTTAATCTTTTTGCATGTGTTTTAGCTTCATTCTTTTGGCTATCTCTCCTGAAATCTGTAGCAATACAATAGTGCCACAGATCAGCTGACAGTTTTATGTAGAAATTTCATGTTTGGCAGGCTTTAATCTAGAAAAGCCTAGAGGACATTTGTCATCTGCCAAATGAGGTCCTCATAGCTTCTCTTCTCCCACATTCGAAATGGCACACTGTGACCTTGCACACTCCTACACTCTATGATTTCAATAAGATGCTCACCATACTTCCCAATGGTTGTTGCTAATCTAAAAACTCTATTAACATTTTTCACATTTAATTTTTTCTGTCTGTTACTCAAGTTATTTTTAAATATTTGTTTATACCCTGTACTCACATCTCTAAGGACTTGCATGGGAACATCTGTGATTCATGTATTTGAATGGATTTGGGGGAAATCTGAGCCAAGCAAAGGGAATCATATTTATCTGTCATGTTAAGAATGAAGGTACTTATGTATTATTATTTTTACCCATTTTTGTATTTTTAAAGTGGAGCTTACTGAATATCACATGTTAAAACAAAACAACACAAAACACTCTATTGAAGAATACTGTATTTCTTGCAAAAGGCTTATGATCTTTTGGTGTAAAAATTTTAACAGTCAAGACCTTTTTCTCATTTGAATATGTTAATGTATTTCTTCATAACATCAAAATCCAGTGACCTAGTATTTGTTTCATATGAAAATAAAATGCTGCCATGATAACTTTTTATTATAAAGGCAATACATTTCTTATGCAAAGTATTCTAAACATTCATTTCCCTTTTGTTAACTTTTAAAGGGCATGTATAACTAGAAACCATGCTTATGGGAACAGCATAAAAAATGTCACAGATTTATTGCTGTGTTAATTTTATTTAACTTTTACATATAAATTAAACCTGTATTCTGGTTTTATATCCAGTTTCAAATGATAAGTGCTGTAGGAAATACTAGTGTTAAATTGGCCTGTATTGCCAGATCTTGGTGACTGATTAAATATATTCATTATGCAAACTGGAACACTTTTGAAGTAAAGGGAAGTATTGACCTAAGGATGATAGAATAACAGGTGTATACTGAGAGATGCCCAAACTGGGACAGAGGTTTAGTATAGAAGTGAGGGATAAACTACCCATAAATGTTAAAGTTGAAGTCTGAAATTTATGCTAATAGACCTATATATTTATTCCAATACTTCTCTGATTTTGTTGGGTAGAGATAGAATTCCTTCCTTTTTTTTGGCTACACACTTGAGTCTCCATAATGTTCCTGTAATTTAATTGGTAAACAATAAAGAAAGTGAAGCAATAATTTCATAGCTAGGGGTTATCTGAGCTTTTTCCATAGAACCATAAGGTAATTCAGAGACTATGGCAAGAAAAGCACTTCTCTAAGAGAACTTTGCACCAAGATTGGTTTAGACCTTCAACTCTGGAAGTATTGCTGCTTTATCTATGAGTTAAATTTTTTAAATGGTGCAGAACAAGTCAGGAAGAGAGGGCTTAACAGAAATCCACCCTCTGGATCTTAGATTTTGGACTTCCAAGCTCCAGAATTAAAAGAAAATAAATTTCTGTAAATGTTACTCAGTCTGTACTATTTCATTATGGCAGCCCAAGCATGCTATTATACCCTCTCTCCTCCTCTTTACCCAACTTAACATCCATAATCAATCATTATAATTTCATGATAACTTCTCACTTCCCTTGCCTCTTCTTCTTCATATATGTGATGAGTTGTCTTTCTACCTGTTCCCCACCCACAAACTGAACATGACTACAGAAAATGACACAAACCACACTGCTTTTAAATTTATGGCCACAAATGAGCTCATAGAGCTACCCATAGATCATTATTGTCCTAGTCTATTCATTCTCCAACTCTCATATCACATACCTTTCTCATTAAAATTCCAGCATGTTCTCCCTCTCATTCAGTGTTTGCCAATGATCTTGCTTCCTAAACCATTACACAATCAGAAGCAATCAGAAAAGGGCTTCCACAAATTTCTACCATCATGTGTACCCATCTAACATATTCTGTGTCTAACATATTCATCATGTGTACCCATCTAACATATTCTGTACTTCCCAATTTTGTCCTCTTTCTTCAAAGTGTAGAGAACGTGTCTATGTCCTCCCCTTGGATACTTGATCCCCTCTTTAATATATTCAAGATCTTATTTTTGAAAACCAACCTCTGTGCTCGGGAGCTTAAATATTTAACGTGAAGACAGTCTGGGTATAAGGAAGGGAAATGGTTTATTACTTTGCTGGGTGAAGGATGCTGTAGCAGGCTAAGCCTTCAAAGAAACGGTAAGCCTGCCCCCAGGAAAGGGCTCAGAGGTTTTAGAGGGAAATATAGAATCTACTCAGTTTTGACAGGAATTGTGTACAAGCTACCTGCTTCCGTCTTCAAGTCTTTAGGGTGGTACTGCGTTTCTGAAACAAAGGGGAGGAGGGGAAGTTTGCAGAAAAGAGGAAAAAAGTTACTTTAAAATTGAGCTTCAATAAAATAAATAAATAAATATTAAAAAATAAATAAAATAAAATTGAGCTTCGCTGAAACAGTGCAGGCATTTTGATTTTTGTTCCACTTTATGCTTTTAAGCTGTTTCACTATCTCTTTAGCAATTCTTAGCAACATTATCCATTTTTCTCTGCACACGAAGTTGTTCCTCCAACTGTGCTATTATTTCTTCCATCTCAAGAACCTCTTGACTTCACTTAACCCTCCAGCCACTGTCCATATTCTATGTAATTTATATATAATTTTAATGTAGCATATATAACTAGCATATACTTAGAAAAAATCTGAAAAATTATATGACCAAACTTTTAAAAAGGCTGTCTAAGAGTAATGGAATTATCAGATCATTCATTTTTTAAATCATACATGTCTATAAATGTTAATGCCTTTCATGTATGTTTTCATGTGTATGTACACATGATAGTTAATATAACCATGAGATTGAAAATATATGTTCCATAAAGCTTTGAAATATAAGTAAACTTAAGAAATGCAATTTACAAATGCTGAGATGAGAGTTTTTTCAATTTAACAGTTTCATAAATTTATACCTTTTCAGGTTATTGTTTCTTAGATGACATAGGCAGGAAGGATCATTTTTAAATTAAGATGACCAAAAGTAACAGGGTGACAGTACTTCCAAGAATGAGAGCTATCCTGAAGGGAAACAGAATTTATCACCCCAAAACATGCCTCTTTGACATAAGGATTATTTTAGGCTAATTATTTTTAAGACACTGCAGACACAGGAGAAGCTCTGAAAACTAAGCATTATAAACATTTACGTTTATAACCAAAGTCTCCATTTGTGAGTTTCTCCCTCCCTGTACCAGGAAAAGGGGGATGACTTAATCTCCAGAAAATATTATCACTGGAAAAGGCAGAAACTTAAATCTGCCTAACTCATACCCTGGTTTACCATGCTTTGCCTGAAAATGTCCCAGACCTGGCTCCCCATCCCTCAACATCTTATTTTTGGCTTTAGCTGGAGGGATAGTATTTAAGGTGGTAGCTTGAGCCATTTTGAAGGGTCACTCAGCTTTTCTGGGTAGCTCTCATGTATACAGGAGTGAAAGGGTAGCTGTGGCGTAAAGATTATTTCAAGTTAAAACTAATAAAAACCCAGCAGCTACAAGAAAAGTGTTCAGTCTCCCCTCATGACTGCCTAAATTTACATTGGAAAGGAGAGCCTGTAACAAGAAGTATTAAAAGAGAGCCTTATATCCGGGGATCCCTGGGTGGCGCAGCGGTTTGGCGCCTGCCTTTGGCCCAGGGCGCGATCCTGGAGACCCGGGATCAAATCCCACGTCGGGCTCCCGGTGCATGGAGCCTGCTTCTCCCTCTGCCTGTGTCTCTGCCTCTCTCTTTCTCTCTCTGTGACTATCATAAATAAAAAAAAAATTAAAAAAAAAATAAAAAAAAATAAAAGAGAGCCTTATATCCCAAAGGAACTCATCTGCATAATTGAACAATTTTGGTTTTTCAAACTTCTCCTTTTCACCTTCTTGCTAAAGGGGGTTTTCTCCTCTTGTGTCCTCAGGCCCCTCCCCTTGTCCTTGGATCCTATGAATTTAATATTGCCTCATTGTCTTCAGAATTCCAAGTCTGTGTGGATTCCTATTAAATTTGATTTTCTCCTGTTAACCTCTCTTATGTCACTTTGAATCTATGTGCAGCTAGAAGGACCATAGGGCAGAGAAGGTCTTCCTCTCTGACAGGAAGTATACATGTTACTACATTTCTGTTTATTTTTCTACTGTTAATCCATCTTTTTTTTTTTAATCCATCTTTTATTACATGGAGGGTTCAGCCAAAAACCTAGAAGGGTAGAGGAAAAATTATTTTTCTTTCCCCATAATTCTGTGGAAGAATAAGACAGCTCTTCTTTTTGAAGGGTTAACATGGAAATGCTGTCTTTATTATTACAATATTATCATCAAAAGGAAATGGTTCCTTTGTTTTGGGATAAGGGCCAGTTATTTGTGATGAAATGCATTACCATTTAACTTAATCTAGGTTTATTAGTGTAAGAAACTAGCATCATTTCAGTTTTTACTAGCACTTGTTCCTAATTAAAAAATTTGTCACTACTATTTATTTTTAAATGCTGACAGAGATTAAGGATTAAGTTTGATGGGGTTTTGGAATATAGGTGAGGTCTGGAGCCGATGACCAAGAAAGAATTCTTGAGATGTCTTAGGTGCAAAACTGATTTTATTAAAGCTTGGGGACAGGACCCATGGGCAGGAAGACCTACTGCCTGGGGCTTGTGAAGAGTGGCTGATTATATACCTGGGAGTTGGGGGAAGTAGGGAAAAGGGAGATTTCAAAAGATTTTCATATGCTAAAGAGGATTTATAAGATACTGGTGGCCTTGCCATTGTCAAGTTAGATTGTTTTTCCCTATAGCAAGGCATCAACATTAAGACAATTGGAAGCTTCCTGAGGAATGTCACACATATCCCCCCCTGGGCAGGGGTCCTTTGTGGGATATCAACTGTGCTTTGTCTTCAGCCAGCCCTGTTCCCTGATCAAGTTGTCTTTTAAATTGCATAGCCTTATTTGTTTTTGAATATTTATATCAACTCTTAATTATTACTACAAGTTCAAATAATGCATGTAGGCTGAATAAACTTTATTAAACACACATTGAGATTTTCCTTGTCCAAACACACTAGGAACATTTATATTATGACTTTGAATAGTAATCTTGGATATATGTTACCTTAACACTTCTAAGTGTTTACTTGATTTTTTATTTCTTATAGATTAGAGCCAGATGACAGCTGTCTACACATAATTTAAGTAACCAAAACATAAAAATAATTATCTTTATTTGGATCAGGATAGAATCTCTATGGAGGACTGTCTTGAGAAAAATGTGATGACTGAAATCTATACAACCATTAATGTGAGAAACAAAGGCAAAAGAAAAAAAATTAAATTTCCTTACTACTTACAGCCCATTGACAAGTCCTTGAAACAAGCAGAGTGACCTCCCTCTAGGGACTCAACTACCTTGATGTTGACACTCTGCTAAAGGCAAAAGGCAATCTTAAATTAACATAATCCTAACCCCACCCCAGGATCCTGTAAATCTACTTTGACATATAAAAATTCCTTTGGAAATTTCTTTATCTCAACCCACCAAGATAGTGTTAGCAATCATCCTCTGAGTATATGACCCACTGATATACATCTGCAGCATCTCTTGACTGAAGTTTTACTGAACAGTAACAAATGACCTTTTCCTAATAGCCTCTAGCCCTCTCAAGGTCCTGGAAACCTTGCTTAAAAATTCCCGAGAGACTTATCCTATCCCTATCCTTCTCCCAACTTGAAAGAATATAATCAGTCACTCCCCACAACTCCAGTGCAACTCTTTCTGCCCACAAGTCCTGTCCCCATACTTTAATGAGACCACTTTTTTGCTTTGTAGATGTCTCAAGAATTCTTTCTTGGCATCGGGTCTGAACCCCAACTTTTCCTACATAACTGTGACCTGCATATTCTGACCAGTGAAACTCTGATGAGAACAGGGAAAATAAGTTTTCACACTATCCTGTTCTCAAGACTGCATGTAAATTTAGTATATTTTATTTACCTGAAAAATAACTAAAATATATTGGGAAGATATATGATGTTGTTCTATTGGAGATTGTTTGGAATATTATTTCACAAAAAAAGAACATAGTTTTTGACCATTTTAATATTCCAGCTATTATCTACTAACAAAATGATATCTATATGTTAAAAGTATTACCATTAAATATTTACTAAATTGCATAATCTTGAGAAATCTCATTTTAAAAATGTTTAAGGAAGAGATTATATTCCTATGTGACCTGTTTATTTCCCTTGAGTAATCCCATGCTTTTAAGAAATATTTTTGTAAATGTAAACATAATTAACATCTTGAACATGTGTGCTACAAGTATCAATGATACTGGATCTGAACACTTGTGATTTCACTAAAAACAAGTGGAAAATTAATTTATATAGTAAACCTCTAAATGCCGTAGCAAGGTTTTATTAATTCCAAGCTATAGGGACACCTGGGTGGCTCAACGGTTGAGTGTCTGCCTTTGGCTCAGGGTGTGATCCTGGTCCCAGGATCGAATCCTGCATCTAGCTGCCTGCTAGGAGCCTGCTTCTCTCTGCCTGTGTCTCTGCCTCTCTCTCTGTATCTCTCATGAATAATTAAAAAAAAAAAATTCCAAGCTATATTTTCCTCATTGTTGCTGTTTTTTTATTATTATTTATTGCTTTCATGATGTAAATAGAGCATTCCAAAGCAATCAATGTTGAATGACAGTTCATGAGGAAACATTTTGATGTATTTTCTTGAGGAGGATTCTTCTATCCTTTATCAGACTGACCACTGATAATTAAAATTTAGATCTAAATGCTTAGAACTAGATATTAGTTTGAACAGGAAAGAAATAGAAAAGGAATTACTCAATCCTCTGTGGAATAATATTGCTTTACCTAAAGTTGCTTTACCTAAAGTTACTAGAACCCATTCTCCTTTGATAGTACTCATTTTAGATATGTTGTAGAGCAAACACAAATTAGTGAAATGCCCATTCAACCCACATTATATATGTTCCTTTCAGCTCTAATCCTAAACAGCCTACATCCTAGAACAGTCCTTAATCTTGGCAGTGCATCTAAATCATTTACAAAATGTTGCCAAGATTGACTAGTCCTTAGTCAGTCCTGAAGTTTCTGATAGGGGCACCTCTATAGTATCTTTATTTAGAAAATAACTTTTATCTCTACTCTACTTTATCCACGTGTGATGCTTGTGGGGGAAAAAAATCCAACATTTTTTCCAAGTTGGAAGCAGAAGGCCCAATGTTTGTTTCCACTTTGGGTAGTATCAAAGGAAAAAGTGATCCCAGTAAATCCTCATTCATCACTCTCAAATAGTATTTGTGTAATGGCCACAAGAGTAAGCTATCACAACAGGAAATTATTATGTAATCAAATTAATCCACCTACATAAACAACTTTCTGAGTCCCAGTTTGTATTTTGCACCATTCCAGAGGCATTAAGAAGAAAGGAACACGTTTTAAAAGAAATAAGTCTTTAATGGGTCTTGATAACTTTCAATCTAAGGAGAATAGTTTCAGTGTCAGCTTTCACCTATTGGTAATGGTCATTTGAATAAAAGAATATCTAAACCAACTCTGCTGTTATGTAGTATCTATGAAGTTATCTTTTGAGCTTTAATTTGATCATATTTACTTTGGAGATCAGTAGGTGAAAACATTTTTATTCTGCAGACAGATTCACTAAATGATGTACCACATGGGGAAACAAACACTGAGTGTTATAGATAAATCAGTAAGTGTAACCAAAATACATTTCAAGCAGGCTTACAAATGTTTTACTTGCTTTTCCAAACTGTAGGCTATTGGTCTACCTCTCCCCTTCTGACATTTGAAGAACCTGTTTTGAGAATACCATTACATGGAGAAATAATACCTTGGAAAGTATTGAACAAAACCCAGAGCGTTCAACCTTTGAAAGACATAGGCTATATCTGCCCACTTGGGTATATTCTTTACCTCTATTCAGCACTCCATTATTTTCTCTGGTTCTGCAGGGAGGTTTAAGGATGTCCTAGCCTGTATTACAGCTCAAATAAAGCACAGTCTTTGAAAGAAATGCTGCACTCAATGCCTTGTAAACCCCAGTGATTCATAATTGTGCATCTATAACAGCAGAGTAAATTAAATAAAAACATAATTGAAAAAATAAAAGTCAACATGCCAATGTGTATCTTTTTTTAAGATGTTACTTATTTATTTGAGAGAAAGAGAGAGAGCAAGAGAGCACAAGCAGGGGGAGCAGCAGGAAGAGGGAGAGGGAAAGGAGGCTCCCCACTGAGCAGGGAGCCTGAAGTGTGCTCAACTTCAGGACCTGGGATCATGACCTAAGACTAAGGCAGACGCTTAACTGCCTGAGCCACCCAGGTGCTCAGCCAATGTATTTCTGAGGGAATATTCCAAACTATGAGTATGTGAAAAATAGATCACACTTTTTTGATGGATGAGGGCAAAACTTTTAGAATTGTAACATTTTAAAAATTATTATCCAAATTGGTTGTGTGGGGAATCTGTGTTGTTTGCAAACATATATCTTCCCCTATGCAATAGGAATCATTTATTTCTTTACCTGTTTTTCAGTGATGTTCAGAGAATGAGAGGCTATCTATACCAGTCCTACCATATGTAAAAGAATATAAAATAATGGTTCCTGGGTGACTTACTGAGTTGAGGATCCAATTCTTGGTTTCAGCTCAGGTCTTGATCTCAGGGTTCTGAGGTCAGCCTTGCATAGGGCTCCAGGCTCTACTCGGAGAGGAGTTTGCTAGAGATTCTGTCTCTCCCACTCCCTATACCCCTGCCCCCCCAACTGCATGCATTCTCCCTCTCTCTCTCTAATAAATAAATAAATCTTTAAAAAAATGAAGCATCATTTGGGTTTTGCTATAGAATGAGGTGTTCATCTAGGTGAATAATACAACAAATGAACTTTCTTCTTTTTTCTCTTTTAATAGAAATATTTTTTAAAAATGCATTTCATGCTCTCTGCAACAAATGGATTGTGGAACACTTTGCACATGTTAAAATATTAATGTCATCATAAAAAATGTTCTTATCATTTGTATTTCAATGGAAAGATGTCCAAAGGGACCATTAGACTTCTAGGACATTTTGCCACTATGTTCTTAAATCTGTTTCATGTAATTTCTGTCTTTTCTCTCACATTTATGCAACGAACAATCATTTGTTTTGCTACATGTGCAAACTTTTAAAATCTCTCATCCTTTAGCGCATTTGTAATCTGCTGCTTCAAATCTACTGTGAGCCAGAAAAAGAGAGAGAATTTTACTAAATATGTGGTCAAATAAGAGGGAGTATATGTTAAAAATAAAAGAGTTTCCTATGAAATACAAAGGTAAGATTTAGAACTCCATCTGCATGGCATTTTTCTTTTTCTTTTTCTTTTTTAAGATTTTATTTATTTATTCATGAGAGACACAGAGAGATAGAGAGGCAGAGACACAGGCAGAGGGAGAAGCAGGCTCCCTGTAGGTGTCCCAGGATCATGCTCTGAGCCAAAGGCAGACACTCAACTGCTAAGTCACCCAGGCATCCCGCATGGTATTTTTCTTGATCTTTGTGATGTCTCATTTTCTGGTTTGTATTTTTCAACAGAATTTCCTATAGTTGAACATGTTCTATATATTAAATTCAGTTTTATTCGACAACATCTAAGGTAACATTCTTTTTAAGAAACATATTGTTAAGCCCTCTGAATGATGGAAATATGTCAAAAGAATCACACAAAGTGTTTATAATAAGGAGATTTCTTAAAAAGAATATTTTTTGAGCTATTGTAATGTAGAATACCTTCTTTCAGGAGGTCACAATCTATAGGCAGAAATATCTCTTAACCACAATAGAGAAATATTATAATAGACATATAAAATACTAGTCTGAGGAGGAGAGATAAGAAGATAAGCAAATAGAATTTTAAATTCAAAATGAAAGGTGAGGATATTTTAGTCTTAGGGACCAATTCAAAAATTCATGGAAAGAGCCTAATCAACATACAATTGAGTGATTTCTCTTTCTAGATATGATGTCCCATCTGTAAAGATTAGAATTTGGTCACTTTCTTTCACAAAATCTAGATATTATCAAGTATTTGGTTTTTGTTAGGGAAAAGAACTCATTCATATTCATTATAATTTTCCTGTAAACTCAATATTTTCTATGACAAATTTCTTATTACATATATTTTAAAAATATGTTTGATTGAGCAAGTTTTTTTTTTTATTCACATCCTCACTACTTAAAATATCTGAGGATCCCCGGGTGGCTCAGCAGTTTAGTGCCTGGCTTCGGCCCAGGGTGTGATCCTGGAGTCCTGGGTTTGAGTCCCACATTGGGTTCCCTGCATGGAGCCTGCTTCTCCCTCTGCCTGTGTCTCTGCCTCTCTCTCTCTCTCTGTCTCTCATGAATAAATAAAATCTTAGAAAAAAAAATCCAACATGTACCTCTATTTGTCTACTATTTATCATTTTATCATTTTTTAAAGAATATTCAATAATTATTTTCCTATTTATTAGGAATATTCAATATATATTTCCAATATATAATTAAATTTAAAGAAAACCCTTTTATATGAGTAGTTTACTTACTTTCTTCTCTTCTTGCCATTGAGATGAAATTTTTGTATGGCTTTCATTCCCCCTATGATGTTTAATTTTAAAAACTCCAGAATTTTTAGTCTAAGTTACTGTTTCTTCCCTTACTTTAGTGTGTGTGTATGTGTATGTGCTTGTGCATGTGTATGTGAGATCTTTAACACATTGTACCAATGCTCAGTTGTACTATCATCATTATAATCATATAGATTAATCTATCATTTTTTTATATTTATTGTTCATCACCATTTATTATAATCTTTGTCTTTCCCTATCTTTAATTAGAATAGTTTCCTAAAGAATTTCCTCATATGGGGTACAAAGATAGCATCCATTCTGAGTCCTTCTATCTTAACAAAATATTTCTTTAGCTCCCAATATAGGACTACTCTGTGTATAAGAAATTGAGAGATGAAAAATCCAGTGACCTCTCTTTCTAGATGTGTCTATCTTATCTAGATTTACATGACTCATGTATAGCTACAGTAGACATATATCATTTCAGAGACCAAAGGTCTTTCATGCACCTCTCCAGTATCCTTTACAAAACATCTTGTCCTCATGGACTAGGATAGCTGTTGGAACTCCAGTTAACAGAGTCTCATTCCAAAAAACAAATTGAAAATGGAAAATAAAATGACATCTTTTATCTTTTGTGAAATCAACCGTATTATGGTATAAATTTCATAAAACGAAATGCCCTATTTTAAGTGCTCAGGTAAATAAATTTTGGCATACTTATACATTTATGTAAGTACCACCGCAACCAAAATTTCAAACATTTCCATCACTTCAAAGAATGTTCTCATGCTTCATCAGTTAGCTACTTCAGCCCCAGCTAAAAGCAAACACTGATGTGATTTTATGAGTAGAGGATAGTATCCCCTATTCCAGAATTTCATATAAATAGAATCATACAGTATGTATTTTTTGAGTCTGATTTCTTTTTCATATAGTCGTTTTGAGATTTATCAATTTTTCTTTGTGTATTGGGAGTCTGTACCTTTTTATCACTGAATAGCATTTTATTTCTAAGTTGTTCCATTTACAATCGCTAGTAATTGCTTTTTGCCTGATCTTATGGTGTATCACTCTATGATGTTTAACATTCAGCCAACCACTCAAAGAAAACTCCATACATATTTCTAGAGTTATCTTTTCACATTATTCACTCCTCTCTAGAATTATGCTTTACAAAATTAGATGCCCAACAATCTCTATTTTCTCAACTCAGTGAGATAGCTGATCTCTGTTTTAATTTTCCCTTCCCACACTAATATCTAGATATTATTCCCAGGTAGAAAGCTGGGACAATCGTTGGACATGCCTCATTTGTTTTCATTCTCTATGGGATTTTAATTCTCTATGGGATTATAATGATGCCTCTTATTTAATATCTATAGACAGATGGTTAGTTATTTAATTCAGTTTTCTAATTGTCTATATTAGGAGAGGTAGTCAGTTACCAGTTATTCCATACTGACTAGAAACTAAGAGAGAACCCCTTGCCATTTAAGTAAACATTCTGAAAATTGCATATAACATGTCATTTATATTTCATTGGTCAGAACTGAACTCATGGCTACATTTGACTTACAAAGGAGTCTTAGATAAATAGTAATATATGTAGGTAATAATATACTCAGCTTAAATACAGTTATTTTAGTAAAGAAATAAGGGACAGTGGGAACTGGAAGGAAATTAGAAGGCACAATTACAGGCGGCCTATATAGGAAGCCTATATAGTTTGTTTATTTGAGGTCAAATATACAGGAATATTGTCAGAGAAAATATATATAAAACTTTTGGGAAAATTGAGAGACAAATAAGTGGCAATAAAAAATATGACACACAAAGAAAGCTTAAGTATCTAGTAACCAAAGGGATGAAAATTAAAACCACAACCATATAGGGGCAAACATTGAAAAGTCTGGCAATAAAATGTCAGAAAGGATATGAAACAGTGTAAACCCTCATAAACTTCTAGCTGAAGTTAAAGTTAGTACTACCATCCTGAAATGTAATTTAGAAATATCTAGTATAGATGAAAATATGCATTATATATTCATTATATGTATATATATTCATTGTATGCAAAATATGCATTATATTATGTATATTATTTATAATATATTATATATAATTATATACATTATATATATATATATTCTAGCCATTCCATTCTAGGAGTTTGCCTTAAAGAAACTCTTTCATAGGAACACAAGGAGACCTATGTGAGGTCATTAATAGCAGTGTTCTTTATAATAGCAAAAAAGAAAAAGAAGAAAGAAAGAAAAAGAAAAAGAAAGAAAGAAAGAAAGAAAGAAAGAAAGAAAGAAAGAAAGAGAAAGAAAGAAAAAGAAAAGAAGCAAACTAGGTATGCAAAACATAGATAAATGTGGTATACAATTGTATTTTAATGAACAAAATACTTCATAGCAGGAAAAATGAATTGAGAGCTTCCATGCAAGATAAATATCTCTACCAACTCATGTTAGCATTGTGGAACCTCTCAACATGTAGGTCAAGATGTTGTAATCTCTTGGCTAGCATTGGATTCGTAAAATGGAAGAAACTGGGATGAAAATTTCTTCTCCAGAGGCTCAAAGTCATTAGTTTAGGAAGTTGTGTTGAGGCTACTCTATTCTCAGGTGCAAATGTATAGGTTATTCTCAGTCAACTGCTATAATTCTCCTCCAGTGTTTCCATTTCTACTAAGCTAGTATAAACAAAGTCACAGGAGTAGCACCCCATCCATCCTTCAAATACATTGTCACACAGATCAACTCACTTCCTCCCTCCCACCCAACACTGATATAATGGTTCCATCTGTAAACTTTGCCTCAGATTCCACTGGCAATACAAGACATTTTAAGTATTGGGAACTTTTCTTTTCTTTTCTTTTCTTTTTTTTCTTTTCTTTTCTTTTTTCTTTTCTTTTCTTTTCTTTTTTTTCTTTTCTTTCTTTTCTTTTCTTTTCTTTTCTTTCTTTTTTCTTCTCTTTCTTTTCTTTTTTCTTTTCTTTCTTTTCTTTTTTCTTCTCTTTTCTTTCTTTTCTTTTCTTTTCTTTTTTCTTTCTTTTCTTCCTTCCTTTCTTCTTTTTCTTTTTTTAAAGAAAATCTTTAAATATTTTATTTATTTATTTAAAAAAGAGAGTACACATGAGCAAGGGTAGGAGAGACAGGAGCGGTAGAGGGAGAAGCAGACTCCCCACTGAGCAGGGAGCCTGATGCAGAGCTTGATCCCAGGACCCCCAAGATCATGACCTGAACAAAAGAAGATGCTTAACTGAGCCACCCAGGCACCCCTATTGGGGACTTTTCTACATGCTATCTACCAGGGTCTCCTTTAAAGGTCTCAGCCATATGCATTGTATCTCAAATAGGCTTTTTCCTTCAGGCTCTAATAATCAGCCATTATTGGTTAAATAGTGGGGAGTGGTAAGGGACAGGGTACTACACTCTTGTTGAGGTCACCATCTTCCTATAGTTTATAAATTTATAACTCTTTGTCTACTTTCTAATTTATAGACCATATGAAAAACAAATCATTATAGTCTCCTAAGACATCAGGAATAGCATTTATATTCTTACCAAATATTAGGAGAAATAGTTATTTTGAAAGTGTCAATGGTATTAAAGATCCAAACCCTCCTGAGTATCTGTTTTACTGATGACATGCCTGCACTCTTTTGTTGTGTATTCTCAGCCATGCCCACTGCCAAGTGGCACTGAAGTGCCTCTTTGCCCAAGCAATTTTATAGGCAGTCTTCAATGATCATCTAATGTTCGTAGCTTTCTCATTTTCATCCACCCGGCTTAATCACTGGAAAGATTTAGTTTTAATGTCAGTAATAGAGATCTAGTTTCACCAAAGGCAGTCTAGTTCACACAAATCACTACTTTTTTTTTTTTTGATGCCCAATACAGATTCTTCTAAACAAAATAAATAAAAATGTAATAAAGTAAAACCTCCAAAAGTACAAATAATCTTTCAAAACAATTCCAAAATTATACAGCAAGGCTTTATACTATCTACCTATTGAAAATTCCTAGTAGAGAGAACAAATGAAAAAAAAATCTGCTTTATCCATTACTGAATAGCATTGGAGTTGTTTAAAAAAAAAAAAAAGCCAACACATTTTTTGAAAAGGAACATCCATTGGCATTAGTTAATCTGAATCTATCCTTAAAATTTCAAATCAAGCAAGTGAAAATAATAATCCAGATGAATTGGCAATAAAAATTAGGCAGTATGTCTGTTTTTAACATTGACAGCTCCCAATATTTCCAATTTTCTGAATAATTTACATCACAAATGTGTTAAAAAGGTAAAACACACACACACAACACAATACCATATATATTGAAAAAAATAGATTTATGAAGAAATGTTATTTTGTGCACTATACCTGGAGCAATACTTGAGTCTAATAAACCTGGAATACTCCATTCTGAATATCTTCTATTTCTGTTTCTTTTTAGAGATCTCTGAATAGTAATGTTTTATACTTTTACATTTTTAATATGTAATTATTGTAAAATAGCAAAACATATTAACATAGAAGAAGGGTTCTTTCAAGGTAGTGGTTTCCAGACTTTGTTCTATATTAGCATCAACTGGGGAGATTTTAAAAATCCAATGCCCCCCCCCAAAAAAAAATCCAATGCCCGTCCTGAACCTCAAATTAACTAAATTAGAATGTGTGGGAAACAATGCAGATATCCATAGTTTCTAAAGATTCCCCAAGTGATTCCAATATGCAGCAAGAGAATGACTGCTCTAATGTCTCTATCTTGTAATAGTTCAAATAAATGACATTTTTATTTTAGGCATATGATATGGAAATGTTGGGGTTCAAAGCTGATGCCAAGAAATAATTCTTGAGACATCTTTGGTGCAAAAAGTGGTTTTATTAAAGCACGTGGACAGGACCTGTGGGTGGAAAGAGTTGCACTGGAGTTGTGTGTGGTGACTGATTATATTCTTTCAAGTTGGGAGAGGGTTAAGGATAGCATAAGTCTCTCAGGAATTTTTAAGCAAGGTTTCCAGAATTTTGAGGGGGCTAGCTGCTATTATTTGTTACTGTCTAATAAAACCTTAGTCATGAGACCCTTCAGATGTGTATCAGTGGGCCATATGCTTGGGAGATGATTGCTAACATGTATCTTGGGGAGTAGAGATAAAGGAAGTTTCCGAAGGAATTTTTATATGTTAAAGTAGATTTACAGGATCCTGGAGGTTGGGATTATGTTAATTTAAGATTGCCTTTTGCCCTTAGCAGAGTGTCAAATTCAAGGCAGCTGAGTCCCTAGAGGAAGGTCACTTTACTTGTTTCAAAAACTTGTCAATGGGCTATAAGTAGTAATGAAATTTATTTTTTTTCTTTTGCCTTTGTTTCCCACATCATTGTTACCCTAACTTAATGTTTTAAGACATTTTGAATGAAATGTTATGAGGTAGAGCCCAGTTATTAGTATTTTTTCAAAGTTGTCCAAATTAGTCTAGTTTTCAAAATTGAGTTTGAGAATTCCACCCCAAAGTGTTCAATAACACCTTTCAAGCTATACAAACAACCTTATGCCACCAAATGATCAGATAATTGTAGTATTATTTTCCATGGAACCATTTTACTAAATTATTTTCAAATATTTGTTTCCTCAGGAATGTCTGTTGAAGAAGTATTAATATTATGTAAATACTTAATGAATATATTTTCAGTGATAAGACAAAGACAAACTTCAAATCAACACAAGATAAATGGTCAAATTAAAAATGATTCTATGGAGAGAAATGAAGATAAATTCTCTATAATTGCTCAATCTTTCTCGGATTATTCTTCTACCACTACTGTCTGGTAGAACAGTTAATAGCTAGACAGTATGGAAAACTTAAAGCCTATAATCTCCAGTGAGTACAGAATTTGATGAATATGAGCTTGAAGTTAGTAAAAAAGTCCTGAGATTTCAACCCATGATTAAAATAACATTAAAAAGGAATGCTCCTAAAAAAAAAAAAAAAAAAAAAAAGGAATGCTCCTTTTATTCATAATAAAATAAATTCTGTATATCACCGCTAGAAATATCTGCCTTTATTTCAAACATATTTTCAATCAAGTAATTAAAAAGTCATGTGAACATTTAGAGATAGGTAATTTGAAATCTTAGATTTTCAAGGAAAGAAACAGAAATCCAAAAGATATGATTAATCTGAGAATGTATTACTTGTTAGTAGCAAAGCTGGATCTGGTACCCTGATTTTTTCACTTTTCACATGACAATACCTTCAGAGGCCAGACAATGGAAGGCTATAAATAGGACACAAGCTGATGGAAAATGATGTCTTCCAAATTACACATGCTGTCTTCATAATTCAGTTAAGCCTGTAAATCCATCTGAATAGACCCAGAATTAATCAATGAGTGAAAAATAGGCAATACATCACCAAATGATTCCTTTATACTTTGGTTCCAAAAAAAAAAGTGTATTTGTTGAGAGACATTAAGGAACTTACTCTGTTGTCTTTGTGTTTCTCAGCACCCAAATCACGAAGTAGAGCATCCTTCAGAACAAGGTTGATATACAACCAGAACACACATATTGGCTTTTTTTTTTTTTTAAAGATTTTATTTATTTGTTCATGAAAGACACACAGAGAGAGGCAGAGACATAGGCAGAGGGAGAAGCAGGCTCCCCATAATGATCATGCCCTGAGCTGAAGGCAAACGCTGAACCACTGAGCCACCCAGGTGTCCCACATATTGGCTTTTGATGGCAGTGATTGTTCAGATTAGCTGTGGCATCCTAGAGAGTAAAGAATCCAAGGTGACTGGTTAAAGCACTTACCTTATGTGTATTAGATATTTTGTATATTATTCCTGTGTGGCTCAGTTCATTAAGCATCTGCCTTTAGCTCAGGTCATGATCTCAGAGTCCTGGGATTAAGCCCTGTGTTGGGCTCCCTGCTAAGTGGGGAGTCTGCTTTTCCCTCTCCCTTTCCCTCTGCCCCTCTCCCTTGCTCATACTCTCTCTCATCTCTCTTTCAAATAAATAAAAATTCTTTTTAAAAAAAGAATAAAAATAAATATTTTGTATATTATTCCTGCTGACAAAGTTATTAAAAAGCACACAATTACAAAATGCTCTATAAAACACTTATTACATTAAATAGCACAAAAAATAAAGAAAAAGGTTAACACTACTGAAATTTTAATCATTAAATTGTAAGGATAAGCTAGGCTTTATTGAAACAAGTATGTGCTGGTAGTTAAGAAGTAAAGAGGTAGACTTTAAAATGTGTGAAATATTTTAACCAAATAGGGAAAGGAAATTACAAGCCACTTGCACTATTTTTTATCATGGGTTTAGGTAGTAACTACATATAAATACACACAATGCTAGAATGCATCCAAGCTTTTACATGTCAACACATACTATTAATAGCTTCTGAAGATTTGTAAAGAATAATAAACTGCTTTGATTCTAATAAATGACACTTGCAAATGTAAATACATAAATAGAACATTCATGTGCTTAGAATTCTTTCTGTTTTGTTACAAAGCTAGCTCATTCTATCATTAAAAAAAAATTATTTAGACTGTATAGCCCTAAATACCTGATTGAATATTCTACACAATGAATGGTTGATAGATCATTCATAGAGTGAATAGATTTTTTTAAGATTTTATTTATTTACTCATGAAAGACAGAGAGAGAGAGAGAGAAAGAGAGAGAGAGAGAGGTAGGTAGGGGGAGAAGCAGACTCCCTGTAGGGAGCCTGATGTGGGAATCAATCCCTGAACTGAAGGCAGATGCTCAACCACTGAGCCACCCATATGTCCCAAGGTCAACAGAATTCCAAACAATACTTTGGTATTGCTAAACCAAGTCCAAAGCCAACCAGGAATAAATGAGAATCCTCTAACTTGACTTCTTTCTGTAATGTTATGATATCCTATGTCATAATATAATTATGTGGCCATTAGTGTGGCATTTAGAACAGGGTAAGATACCAACCAGTAGTGATAAATATTTGCCAGTGTTAAAGATTAAAGAAACATCACTGTGACCCAATTGGTAAGAACTTTTGAGCTGCTGTAGTGTTGTGGTTCATACTTAAACTTTCACCGCGTTCCTTTTTATCTTTAGATCTATCAATCAGTGTCTTATGAGCACTAAGTAAAACCAGACAAAATTTGTTACTTTTAATACTCGATGGACTTTACAGTAACATGTGTTAAATATGTGCCCCATGAAATGTTTCTTGATTCTAATACTCTGTTGACTTGAGGGCCTTCAGGCATCTGGTTTTCTATTCATTTTAGTAGATGGCTCATTTTAAATGCAGACTTTATTTGTAAAGTTCATTTTGTTGAATTAAACTAAAATGAAAATGAAATGATATCCATGGTAAAAATGTTGTTCATAAATATGAAGCTGATGATGATGAGTGGCGAGATTAAGGAAGGATTGTCTTCAGGTTCCAATGGGAATTGTAAATACTTGCTGAAACTACTCACAGTACTGAGTTTTCCAGAAGCTAAAGTGAGTGGAATGTTTCAATAAATTTTGATTTCACCTGCTAATCAACCTGGGAAAATATTAAAGATGGGATGATGAGATAGTAACAATTATGCTTAAAGTATAACAATATTTTTCCTTTAGATTTTACTTCTGTTAAGCCCTTCTGTCAGATGAAAATGTGTCATTTTTAAAATGAGAAAACTCAGCCTAAACTATCTTGTTGGCAAGTTAGAAAATGTACCCTTGTTGCCAACCAGCAATATAAGAAGTAAAAAACTCAGAATTTCTCCAAGTGACATATTTCCCAAATTCTCAAACATCAGCACACACTTCAAGATCCATGGTAGCATTCCAAGCAAGGTCAAGGTAGGATACTGACTGGAAGAGAAGAGGGAGGGAATTCCATCTCTCAGAGAAGGAATGACACAAACAAAGTCTCAAAGATAGCAAAATGGAAAGTACCTTTGGAAAATGGAGTGATATTCAGTGTGCCCAAAGGGGAGGGCTCTTGTGGTTGGAAATAAAAATGGGAAAGCAATTTTTGTACTGATAGTCAAAAACTTCACATGTGAGGCTAAGGAATTTTGAGTTTGATTTGTGGCAGATATGAGTCACTGAAGGGTTTTCAGTAGAATGAGGAAACAACTCTGAACAAAGTCGGGCTCTCTAGAGAGATCACATTGGCTTGAACATGTATGAAAGATCAAAGGAGAAATTTTGTATTTTTTACCTTTTCAATTTTTGGTAAAGTTTTGAAGTACCAAATAAAGATATAACAAAAGTATTATCCCAGTGAGAGGATATTGCCCATCTTGACTCAATCTTTCAAGTTTAGAATCACAAGGTATATAGGGGTTTTGGAAAAGAGGGATGAAATAAAAATGCTTTACACCTACCAGAGGGCATTTTTGGTTCTAGTTTAGTATCAGTGCAAGGGTAATCCTAATATTGAATACAAATTGTGTCTTTTCAGATTTGTGATTCTAGTAGCAGAACCTATTGGATTGAGATCCCAAGGCAACTTGAATACAAAACCAAGGATATACAGAGACAGTTCTAAATCTGTTCTCTTTTCTCATATAGGAAAGTGGCATTTCTGGCATGGATAGAAGAGAGAAAAAAGTACTCAAACATCTTCGACTTTTGAAAGTTTAGAAGGTTCACATATAAAAACAAAACAAAACAAATTAACAAACTTTACTTTCATAAAGTTTTGCATCCAAATACATTTCTTATTCAAAGAACTTAAAACATTTTTCCAAAGAAGAATGAAAATATTAATGATGCCTAAAAGGTATGCTCTAAAGCTTTAAGAAGGTAATATTCCTATGACCTCTGGTTAACTGATGAATTGAAAAGACACTCTAAAAGGAAAAATGGTAACTCTGTTGCATACAGATATAGTGATGTTAGTTTTATTTCAAATACACAAACCACTCAAGAGAAGTTAAGTCTCTGCCTTTAATGGTACTTGTGAGAAGTCACTGTGATTTGGTGGCCTAAGAGTTGAAATCAGTTTCCCATGATTTACACCTAACAAAAATTTCTTTCTTGGTCAAAAGACAATGTCCTATATTCCCAACATTGTATTAAAAGATTCAAATATTTTATTTAGTATGAAAGTGATATTTCAATTGTTATATTCTTGAGTAAAAGTTAATATGCAATATGAATATTTTTAAAGGAAATAAAATTACTACTACTATTAATAACAGGTATAAATATGTATATACATAAAAGCTATTATGTATTGAATGCTTATCTTATGTGAATAAGAGCCACTATATAAATGTAATTTTTAATGATTCTCTAATTTTATCAGTAATATTGTCAGTTTGGTCTTATTACCACCACCTATTTTACAAATAAAGACCAAGAGGTTCACAGAGTGCAAGTAGCAATAGCTTACTCAGTAGGAAGGCCTGTTTCCAATCCCATGCCATTGCTTCCTTCTGCTGGATGCAGCAGAGTTCTCTTTGATATGTGGCCTATAAAGAAGGCATAATGCTATTAAAATTTTTTTCTAAAGATTTTATTTATTTATGAGAGACACAGAGGGAGAGAGAGAGAGAAAGAGAGAGAGAGAGAGAGAGAGAGAGAGGCAGAGACACAGGCAGAGGGAGAAGCAGGCTCATGCAGGGAGCCCGACATGGACTTGATCCCGGGTCTCCAGGACTACACCCTGGGCTGAAGGCAGCGCTAAACTGCTAAGCCACCTGGGCTGCCCTATTTTTTATATTTTTAACTTAAAAGAAAGATGAGGAAAACAATTATGTATGTTTTTAAGATAGTAGTTTACAAATACACGACTGCTTCAAATATGGGAAAGAGAGTTCCAGCATCATTGTTAGGTTCCAGCTAGGTTGTGTTGATGGATATCCTTAAAAAGATGGAACTTATCAGGATTGGGTTGCACTCCTGATCTAGGTCCTATAGCAACCGCACAAATAAGGAGTTGAGGAAACAACATTACAAATGTGTTAACAGTAAATTCAATACAATATAGGTGAATCATGTATCACATCAGCCAAAACCTGTATTATTCCTCTCTTCAAAAATCTGGCTCTCCCATCTGGCTATCACTGATTTACATTTTTCATTATGACACTCAAGGTTCTTCACAATTTAATTCAGTTGTCCTTGGAGTCTCATTTTCTATCTATCACCAACTATTCTAAATTAACACCATCATCCCCCTAATTCTGGGACACATTATATCTTTTCATTCTATTTTCTTTCCTTTTGCTAATCCAAGAAAATATATTTTTCTTCTACTCTTCCTTAAAATTTTCCTTATTTTTTAAATATAACCTCACTCAAAATGTAGCTTCTATCTCTTCTGTGAAAGACAATGTCAAAAGAAAAAAGTCATAGACTACAAGAAAATATTTACAGAGACACATTAAAAAAATATTTATTTGGGATCCCTGGGTGGCACAGCAGTTTAGCGCCTGCCTTTGGCCCAGGGTGCGATCCTGGAGATCCGGGATCGAATCCCACGTCGGGCTCCCGGTGCATGGAGCCTGCTTCTCCCTCTGCCTGTGTCTCTGCCTCTCTCTCTCTCACTGTGTGCCTATCATAAATAAATAAAAATTAAAAAAAAATTAAAAAAAATTTATTTATTCATGAAAGACACACAGAGAGAGGTAGAGACATAGGAGAGGAAGAAGCAGGCTCCCTGTGGGAAGCCTAATGTGGGACTCGATCCCAGGACCCTGGAATCATGGCCTGAGCCAAAGGCAGATGCTCAACCACTGAGCAACCCAGGTGCCCCGCAAAAGACACATCTAATGGAAGACTGTTTTGGGGGTGCCTGGGTGGCTCAATCAATTAACATCCAACCGTTGATTACAGCTTAGGTCATGATCTCAGGGTTGTGAGATCAAACCCTGAATCAGACTCCATGCTGGAGGTGGAGTCTGCTTAAGATTCTTTCTCTCCCTCTTCTTCTGCCCACCTCCCCCACTAAAAAAAAAAAAAAAAAAAGAAAGACTGTTATAAAAAGATATGTATGTATGCATATCTTAAAATAACAACATGAAACAACCTGACTGAAAAATGGGCCACAGACCTTAACTGATGCCTCATCAAATCACAAATCAAAAAATCACAAAAAGGCACATGAAAAGATGCTCCACATTATACATCACCAGGGAAATGCAATGAAAATAAAAATGAACTAGCACTATACAACCAATAAGAATGGCCAAAATCAAAACACTGACAACACCAAATGTTGATGAGAGTGTGGAACAACAGGATTTCTCATTTAATCCTGGTGGGAATGAAAAAAAATGGCACAGTCATTTTGAAACCATGTTTAGCAGTTACTTACAAAATTAAACCTACTCTTACCATACAGTCATGATCCTTGGTATTATTTACCCAAAGGAGTTGAAAACCTATGTACATACAAAAACCTGCACATAGATGTTTATAACAGCTTTATTCATAATTCCAAGAGTTAGAAGCAACCAAGATGTCCTTCAGTAGGTGAATGGATAAATGGGGAAACATCCAAACAATGGGAAATTATTCAGTGCCAAAGAGAATGAGCTGTCAAGCCATGATAAGATGTGGAGGGAATTTAAATGCATGTTAACAAGTGAAAGAAGCCAATCTGAAAAACTTATAACTGTATGTGACATTCTTGAAAAGACAGAACAATCGAGATGGTAAAAGTATCAGCAGTTATCAGGAGCAGGGAGGGGTTGAGATGAAAAGTCAGGGCACAGAGGATTTTTAGGACCCTGAAAATATTGTTTGGTACTATAATAATGGATATGTCACAATGCATTTGTCTAAACCCATAGGATATGCAACATCAAGAATGAACCATAATATAAACTATAGATTTTGGATGATTATAATGTGTCAATGTAGGTTAATCAGTTTAACAAATGTATTATGGTAGGGGATGTTGACAGTGGAGGAGCCTAGGCATGTGTGGGGACAGTGGGTATATGGGAAATCTCTGTACATTCCTCTCAATTTTGCTATGAATGTAAAACTGCTCTGAAAAATTAAGTCTTAAATGAAAAAAGCTCTGTTCTATCTGATTAGTTCACATTATTTGTGCCTATTTGTTGTGTCACTCTAGTTTTTACAAATAATTGGTAGTCTTCAAACTGTATTTTTAGTCCCTTAACGCCTAGTGTGCCTTAATGCCACTGCAGCCTATAATAATATTTGTTGTATGTAATTAAATATTTTTCAGAACAAAATGATGACCCCATTCTGTCAGGTCAAGTCATACCTATAGTTTGGTGTAGCATATTTTAATACAAAAGTTGATATGAGGCAGTTGATATCAAAAGTTGATATGACCTGGAAGATCTAGGAACTCAAAAAAGTACCACAAGAAATTTATTGAAAGAAATTGAAAATTGTTAGACTGGAATAAAATGTAGAGACATAATGATTTAGCTTGTTCCATTTAATTTGCAGAATGCTGACAAATAGACAATGAAACACAATTACAGGGAGGCAAAGATAAAGAATGATATTTTAAATTAGGTAATGTCCAAGCATGGAAGGCTTAGGCAGTAGAGGGTTCTACAGCCAAAGGGGGTTTTAGCACATGCTGAAATATTGTGAAGGAAATGTCTGTATTTAGCAGACATTTTAGGGAAAGAGAATGAGAAGTAAATAATATAGAATTTTCAGGCTTTTTAGGAATATGTTGCATTACAGCCTACACTGCAAACTTTCAAAACCATTCTGTCCTTGAATTTGAATACTCACAGTTTTAACCATTATCAACCCCAATTTCTGAACCATTAGAGTCTTGGTGTCAAATATTCCACCTTCATAGTCTTGAAGTTTACTTTCAAAACTTTTTATGATTCAGATCTTCTTGTGAAGAGACTGACTATATCATAAATTAACATTTTTATCAATCTGTTTTCAACATATTGTACTTGTGAATACTATTATATTTTAATTCCTGCATGCATTTACTTTAATTATTATAGTGAAGTTCTTACAAACCTTACCCAACTTTTTTAAAAAAGATGTTATTCAACAAAGTGCTATTATATATGATTTCTAAGGGTTTGATTTCCAGATGTGTTTAAAGAGATTTAGTAAGAGATTTATTAAAGATTTATAAAGTTGAGTTTAGGAAATATCTTCTTTTATTTGGGTGGCTGAAGGTCGTACTTAACATAGGTCATTTTAATTTAAACTATGAAAAATGTCAATCACCGATGTTTTCTTGGGCCTAAATACTATGTCAGTATAAACAGAAAAGTACACATAGTAAGTTCTTTTTTTTTTTTTTTTTTTTTTTACGATAGTCACACAGACTGAGAGAGAGAGGCAGAGACATAGGCAGAGGGAGAAGCAGGCTCCGTGCACCGGGAGCCCGACGTGGGATTTGATCCTAGGTCTCCAGGATCGCGCCCTGGGCCAAAGGCAGGACTAAACCGCTGCACCACCCAGGGATCCCACATAGTAAGTTCTTAAAAATGATAGCTGCACTTTTGATTAGCAACCATTATATGAAAGAATATTTATAAATATATCTAAATTAGTGTATCATGCATTTTTAAATTTTTTATTAAAATACTTTTTGGCAGTATATTTAAAATATTTTACACCATTAGGTGTTATAAAATATTTAACATGGAGCACTTGGGTGGCTCAGTTGGTTAAGTATCTGCCTTCAGCTCAAATTATGATCCTGGGATGGAGCCCCATGTCAGGCTCCCTGCTTAGCAGGGAGCCTGCTTCTCTTCTCCCTCTCCCTCTGCCACTCCCCCTGCTTGTGCTTGCTTACTCTCTCAAATAAATAAATAAATAAATAAATAAATAAATAAATAAAATCTTTGTAAAAAATATTTAACATCGTTAGACGAATAGCTTTGATGTAGAATGTAAAGATACTAATTTAATTTATATTCATACATATAAACTACATTATTATAGATTAAATGACAAAGTCTTTTAATGACATGAAGCTTTGTTTCTTTTAAAATGGGTTGATGGGACATCTGGATGGCTCAGTTGGTTGAGTAACTGACTCCTGGTTTCAGCTCAGGTCCTGATCTCAGGGTCTTGAGATCCAGCCCACCCCCACTGTGCACACAGCACTCCACGTGTGCTCTCTCTCTAAAATAAAAATAAAATATTTATTTATTTTTTTTAATATTTTATTTATTTATTCATCAGAATACACAGAGAGGAGAGAGAGAGGCAGAGACACAGGCAGAGAGAGAAGCAGGCTCCATGCAGGGAGCCTGATGTGGGACTCGATCCCCGGTCTCCACGATCACGCCCTGAGCTGTAGGCGGCGCTAAACCGCTGAGCCACCGGGGCTGCCCCAAAATAAAATATTTAAAATGGGTTGAGGGATCCCTGGGTGGCGCAGCGGTTTGGCGCCTGCCTTTGGCCCAGGGCGCGATCCTGGAGACCCAGGATCGAATCCCACATCGGGCTCCCGGTGCATGGAGCCTGCTTCTCCCTCTGCCTGTGTCTCTGCTTCTCTCTCTCTCTGTGTGACTATCATAAATAAAAAAAAAAAAAAATTAAAAATAAATAAATAAATAAAATGGGTTGAAATACATCATATGTAAAATTATTCTGTAAAATAACTTAAGTTCTAGTCTCCATTTGCTTTGTAAAAAAGTAATAAACTGAATGATTTTTAATTGTCTTTTTAAAATTTTGAAATTAATATTTATTGGGTTTTATATTATATCAAACACACACTCAGGCAGCCCCAGTGGCCCAGCAGTTTAGCAGCCTTCGTTCCAGGGCGTGATCCTGGAGACCAGGGATCGAGTCCCATTTCGGGCTCCCTGCATGGAGCCTGCTTCTCCCTCTGCCTGTGTCTCTGCCTCTCTCTCTCTGTATCTCTCATGAATAAATAAATAAATAAATAAATAAATAAATAAATAAATAAATAAGTCTTTTAAAAAAAACCCCACACTCCAGTCAGTTAATAATTGATATTTAAAGAAAATTCAATTATTCTAGAAAGTAATTTGGCTATAACTACGGACTAAAGAAGGGACCTGACCAGTCATCATTGTTTTGACCCCCTCATGGAAATTCCTGCCATTCTATCTTCCTACCTTAGTTTCTAAATCCTTGGAATAATAAATCTGAGGTAGAAGTGGTATGAGGAAATAATGAGCGTAATTGTTACAGTGATAGGAGTGAAGGTTTTCAAATATTAAGGATAATAGACTACTTAATCTTTAACTTCTTCCTCTATAAATTTCCTCTAATAGTTCAGATTAGAAAAAATGTAGAAATTTACCAATTTTCTTTCCTCTTTCCTTCCCCTCATCACAACTTTGTAGTCAAATACTCTTGTCATTTTGCTTTATTTACAATTCAAAGACAAAGAAATACTTTGGATAAGAATCCCAGTTAAACTGTCATGCTTACTAAAATTTAAATGAAAACCACATCTCAAGTACCTTATTAATCATCTGAAGTTAGAAAATTTTGGACAGGTGATAATCACAGTTCTCATATCCCAAAATCCATGTGTGTGCACATACATAATCTATTAAATCAGAAAGAGAAGTATCTGACTGTATTTTGTAATTATTCATAAGATAGACACAAGAAATGCTTTACTAAGGAGGTTTATAATATAAGGAAAAGTAATGTCTATTTAAGATGTCACTGTGTTCATTCAGATTAGTAGTGGTTAGTGGTCATTTTAAACCTAAAGCAACAGGTATTTAAAACTAATCTCCTTTGCTTACTCACACCCTGAGAAGCCACAGTGGAATTAGGCATTTATGTAATTTCTGGACTGCCATGTTAAGTTATGTGCATGCAAAATCAGGTTGTATTAGAGCTTGTGTACCAAGAGCCTTAGGGGACTGAAAGTAATTGCTCTATTTAGAAGTTGGAATGCAGTTTTAGGTCTACTATTCCTACTGCATTAGGACCAGGGTTGTACCAACCTGCTATAATTTAAAGCCATTATTGAAATCCTCATAGCATGAGATAATTCCTTTCGCATCTTTGAAAGCCTTGATATAAAGCGGCTTATGTCGCAGGATTTTTCCCACAATGACATAGTAGTTCACATAATGTGTAGCTCAGAAAATATGTTCCATTGTTATCAAATGCTTACTGAGTAGCTAAAATGGCCAATTTTTCATATATATTCAATATGAGGACAGCTGAGTAGGACTATCAAACTTGATGAAAAGACATAAAATTAACCTAATCCTGTGGGAGTTTGCATCATAATAGCTTCTCTCTTTAGTGAAAGATAACTTGATTATATCACACAAAGAATTTTACCAAATTTCATAATAACATTTTATAAAATTTCTTGAAAAGCCTTTTTCTGTAATAAGTAGTTGAAACCCTATCTTGAAGCCACCAAATTCATATTTTCTATTTTACTGCATGTGCTATAATGGTCAATTTGAAAATGCAGATTCTAAAATTCCACTCTAAGTAATGTTATGGACTTCTGTAGAACAGGCAGGTCACAGAATAGTTCAGTTAATTCTATTTTACCTGATTTGAATCACATATCAGTCAGGGCTCCAATCAGAAATAAATGACTTACTCAAAGAGATAATTTGAAGAGCACTCACATAAGGTTCATTTATAAATATGTGAAGTTTGTAGAACAAAAAAATACTGTAACCCAGTGCAAGAGCATCTAAGTTTTTACCACTCCTAAGACACAGTTACAAGGGAAGAGAGGAGTTCCCGGGTCTCTGAAGCAGTTATCCAAACTCATCAGTGGTCTTCAGTGGAAGGACACGTTCAGTTCAAAGCAAATGCTTAGTGGGGAAAGCCCAGAGCAAAAAATACCCTGACTTTCTTCTCTCTTCCTTCAATCTGTGTCTGGTCTTTCTAAACCCAACAGAAGCCTGGGGACACGGGTAAAGTTTTAATATGATCCATAAGGGTGAGTTTTCTAGCACAGTTAACAAGATGGGGGAAAGTGCAGAAAGGACATGGAGGGGCACACACAAGAAGATCATTAAAACAAAACAAAACAAAAGCTTTTTTTTTTTAAGAACAAAATGAAACACATTGCATATATAAAATTTGGAAAATAAAGTACATATTGGTGTAGACTATCCTTTCTTGGCAGTGATTATTCCTCCTGTTGAAAGTAGAAAAACAATCTTGATGAAGTCCCAATAGTTCATTTTTGCTTTTGTTTCTTTTGCCTTCGTGGATGTATCTTGCAAGAAGTTACTGTGGCCGAGTTCAAAAAGGGTGTTGCCTGTGTTCTCCTCTAGGATTTTGATGGAATCTTGTCTCACATTTAGATCTTTCATCCATTTTGAGTTTATCTTTGTGTATGGTGAAAGAGAGTGGTCTAGTTTTATTCTTCTGCATGTGGATGTCCAATTTTCCCAGCAAATTTATTGAAGAGACTGTCTCTCTTCCGATGGATAGTCTTTCCTCCTTTATCGAATATTAGTTGACCATAAAGTTCAGAGTCCACTTCTGGATTCTCTATTCTGTTCCATTGATCTATGTGTCTGTTTTTGTGCCAGTAAAAGCAAAAGCAATAATAACACTCAAAACAAAAAAGTGAACAAAACTCCTCAAACATGCTTTTAAAAAATGTAGGTATTAGGACAGACTTTTGTGTTGATTTGATCTTATGGCTTAAATGATGACACTAACGATACAATTTCTCTTTGTTTCTCTGTCTGCCATAGTGTCAGTGTTAACCCAAAGTTGACAGTTCATGGAGGCAAAATAGCTGCAACACTTCCAGGCTTCACACATGTGTGCCACAGCACGTGGAAGAAAAATGTAGAGAAATGTACCTCTGACATTTTTGTTTTTCACCCACAGCAGCAGAAAATTTCCACCTGTATCTATGTGGCCTGAATTGAATCACAGAACCCATATCTGTGACCATAGGAAAACCATATGCAGGTTAGTTTGGAATGAGGTTATTGAAAGCAATAACTCTGATGGAAAAATAGGATTATCATTCCTCAACTGATGGTTGAGTCAGCATCACTTTCAAGTGCATGAGTGGCTACACCTATGGATAGGCACGATTAACACTGTGCAGACAATCTCAATATCTAGTATTGCCCCTTTCTTCCCTACAACCCCTTTGATAGATGAGGAAACAGGTTTAAACAGGTAAGGGACATTTCCTGATGGCATTCAGTTACTAAATAATAGGGCTGAAATTACATTTTCAATTTTCTAGTTTAAAAGTCTATATTTTCCAACCATAAAAATTGCTGTAGGAAGTAATTATCTAGTGTATAAAGTGTCCTAGGGTCTTCTCACTAAGGGCTTTTAAACTAGAAAGTATGGGAATCAAAAACATAGATAGAATGAATAATTCAAGTAAACCCACTTTAAGGAAGCATTTTTTTAAAAAATATGAGCCCTAATTAATCAATCTTGTAATAGATTAAGGACTAAGTTTCACTGACATAGTTTTGGAAACAAAATTTGAAACCAGTAGAGTAACTCAGAACAAGAACTACTACTATTTAGTGAGTAGAACACATATAAATACTTGACTCGTCTAAAAATAAAATAAAAAATGTATATGAATTAAAAAATAATCAGATTATAGAAATTATAGAGAGGAAGGAAAGAATAGCTACTGAGCAACTATCATTTCTATGGATGAAATACCAAGTTTTTAATATATACTTAAATATGCAGGTGTATTTTTTATCTCCTTGACTATATTGACTAATTTATCATTATCCTATTTTTTTGTGCTTTGAATTTTTATACACATTAGATAGTAGTTTTATATTTATTTATTTATTTTTTTTATTTTTTTTAAAATTTTTATTTATTTATGATAGTCCCAGAGAGAGAGAGAGAGAGGCAGAGACATAGGCAGAGGGAGAAGCAGGCTCCATGCACCGGGAGCCTGATGTGGGATTCGATCCCGGGTCTCCAGGATCGCGCCCTGGGCCAAAGGCAGGCGCCAAACCGCTGCGCCACCCAGGGATCCCAGTAGTTTTATATTTAGTAAAATCTACAAAATACTTAATTCTGAGGTAAATGTGTCTTTTTTCTATTTATATCCTGATACTGTTAGGCCAAATCATGAACCTAAGTACTCCTATTTGCCATCTCCTCTACCTTCAAAACTAGCTAAGTATCAAGTACTAAGCAAAAGCAACAACAAAAATGCACACACAAAAATCAACAAACAAAAATACCTTAACTCTCATTCCTTAAGGACAGTACCACTTCTGAACAAAGTAAAGAGATCAAAGAAAAAGTTGGAAGTGAAATGTCAGATCTTACTGGTTCAGAGAGTTTCTCTCATACCAAGACAGATTTTATCCTTTGTCCTGCACCCTGTGCCACTCAATAAAGTTTAAAAAAATCATGTAGATTAAATGTTTGATTTGATATCATGTTCCCTAGGAGTTAAGGGTTTACAATATACTTCTAAGCCCCGGATATCAGACATAATATTGGGCTAACTGCTGAAATATAGATGAATAAAATATTTGGGAAAGAGAGGTACAATTTATCCATACAATGTTAGAGCTCATTATAGGTGTCAATTAGACTTTTTCTTTGTTTTTTGGTTTATTTTTATATAAAATGGTCAAACATTTTATAACAGGGCAGAATAATTCCTGTCCTTACTAGGAGTTGACAAAAAGCAGTTGGCATTTAGAGTTGAAAGTTGTGGTATTGTGGGATAAAATATAGGGAAGAAGCATTTTGTGATGCCTCCCCCAAATTCTGGTTATTATGGCCAAATGGTAGTGACAAAGCACTTCTTTTATTAATATTTCACTTCTAGGAGATTCCTTTAACTATCAGGGAAGTATTTTAGCTGTCTGTTGACATAATGACATTAAATTTGGTATTACATATAGCTAGACACTACCAAAGAATTAATGAAATCATGCTATATAGAGAGAATAAAATTTAAACTTCAGATTAATCATGTAGTCAATGTATTTGTACTTACTGAATATGGAATATATACCGTATACCTCTTGCATAATTCCTTTCTGAGTAGGTGAAATACAGTATACATGTTAAATTATGTGAGACTACACAGGCTGGATTTATTCCCTCTTGGGATGAAAGTCTTATTGGGCTGTTGGAATGGTTCATAGCTCCTGCCTCCTCATCTGCTCTTTATTTAGGATAGCAGTGAAGAATCTGTGGAGACTCAATGCACTCAGTGAGATAAGGATAGTGGGAAATATTGGCAGAGTCAATATGGGGTTAAGTTTCTCTGAAAGCTTTTGATTTGGTTGATAGTGCATCCCCTGTGAAGTTGACCATTTCGTTTGCCCTCAGAGCATGCTAAAGTTGACTGTTTCATAAAAGCCATACTCCTGCCAAAGAACTGAGAGGTCTTCAAAGCTTTGCTGTGCAGATTTCAATGGGGAAAACACAAAGCCATTAATTAAGAATGTGAGTATGATCTAGCTCAGAGTTTTAATAATAGAAGGAAATAGCTCTCTGGGATTAGAAAATGACAGAAACATTTTGTCCTCAGGTTCACTTTAGAGATTGCAATGCCTTCTCAGAAACCGGCTGTCCTTTATTTCAGTCAGCTTATCTTTTAGCAGCATATTCTTTCTATTAAAACAAGGAATCAAAATTCCTTAACTTAAATTTTAAAGCATGATTAGTTTGTGAAACCTTCTGTATTTATTTGTTTAACTAAACTGAAGTTGGAGGGGAGTAAATAAACTAACATTTGTTGAGCAACTCTTGTCCCATATTGACACAATGTTAAGTATTTAATTTGTAGAGGAGGTTCTTGAGGAAAAGATCAGAAGATAAATTATAAACTCACTCTGTATTTAGTCCTAGGAGATAGAATAGAAAAATAATTGACAGAGGAAAATATATGTTATAATGAAAATTATGTAGAACAATATACTATTTATATTAAAATATTTAACTATGATTTAAACAATAATTGTCTTGCAAGGCACATAGTAAGTTGTAGTTTGTGGAATTCTCCTCATTTGCCACTGCACATGTCTATATTACCAAAACCCCTCAATATCTATGTATACATCTTCATTTCCATTTGCTTTCAGAACAGATTGAAATACACAAGTTTACAAGGTTTCATTGATTATAATTTAGGTCGATTCCATCTTCAGGCTACAAAGGAGGTATGATATGCTCACCAAGTAAACTATTTCTCAGTGATTTTCAGGATGGATTATTGCTAGTATTGTTTATTAAGGACAATTAAATCCATTTCAGGTTTATAGACAGATGTTAAAGTGAATCTCAGAGGGTCAATTTTTTAAGCATCTTTCTCAAAACAAAATGTTTTAAATTCTTTCTTGCTTTAAGTCTTGGGCTTTGTTTTACTTTTGTACTTGTAAACTAGGCTTCTACTCATTGATTATAATTATTATTCAGTTATTTAGTTTAATTCAGAAACAACTGTAAAAAGATAAATGATCTAAACATAAGATGAACCTCCCATTTTTAACACTGTCTTGTATATTTAATAACTCTGCTTAGTGAACATAATATTGATAAAATCATAGCAAATATATTTAACAAAAATCTGAGAGACACTAATCTGCATGGTAAATTGTTTTGCTTGAAAATAATATGACATAGAAGACATTTTTTTCAATGATTTTTTTAAGAGCTTGAAACAAAAGTCAAGTCACAAGTTGTTTATATAACACGTTAGATCTTTTTTTTTTTTTTTTAGATTTTTCAATATATACAGATAGATTTTCAGATATACTTAAGTACCAAGCTTATTCATTATTTTTGCCTTTTTATATTGATAGTTCATTTTAATAAAATTCAAGCTTTCTCAGGAAGTGTTACCATTTGATAGGAATTGAAGTTCTTAGCACATTACTACATTTTTAAACACTGCAATACTATCAAGGCTGCCCTGGTCTCATTTCTCATTCTAGTCCCTAGGATATCCCAGGTTCTCACATTTCTTCAATTGTCAAATATACATGGATGACTCAAAAAGTCCAATTTTCTGCTGAGCTCTCTCTCCTAAGTTCTAGAGTGCAGTCTCCTAATGGAAATGTTCATGTGAATATGTTCCAGATACATTAAACTCTACTGTCCAAAACTAAGCCCCTCAATCCTTACTTCAGTGAATGATATGTGTCACCTAGTTCTAAGACCAGGAACTTGAGGGTGTTTTTTGACTTTCCTTCTACTGTATCCCCCTATACTTAATTGATCATGGAGTTGTGTTGACTGTACCTCCTGCACCATGATGATTACAATAGTGTCTTACCAAATCTCCTGGCTACCATTTTGGCTTTCTCTAATTCACTCACTGAATGATGCCAGCATGATCTTCTTGAAATTAAAATATGGCCATGACACTTTTCTCAGATACCCTAGGCTGCCTAAGATTGCACATAGACTCACAGAATTTATTAGCCTTTTCAGTACTTGACCAGTGGTTTTCTCTTTACACTGTTTTCTAAGTATCACCCTTCCTTCTACCAAACTGTAGACATAGAGAACTCATTCAGTTCTTCAGCTGTGTCAGCTCTGTCTTACTACTGTGACTGTCAACAGACAATCCCTTTGTATGCCCAGAATATTTTTTAATCCTACCTCTCCCTTTTTCCCATTCACTGGCCTAAATCTATATTAAACATCTGTCTGTATGTTTGTCAATTCCTCTAGAAGACTTGCATGGCTTCTCCTAAAACTTCTTCCTTAGTTTCATGCAGAGATCCCTTCATATAGAGCTCCCATTGCACACTACATTCTTCTCAATACCCATCTTATTTTACCAAAACTATTACTTTCATTGCTTACAAAATTAATTGTTATAGGTCTTTCCCACTAGATTGTAATCTACATTCAAAACTTTGTCAATCTTTTTTTAATATGTCTCCTTTGCCTAGGACAATGATCACATAGAAGTGCTTAGTAAATATTTATTGAATATGAGTGGTTAAATATTGGAATAGTGAATCTGGCTGAATAATTTATAAATAGTTTTGCTAGAAATTGTTTATATATCCTCATCCTTGCTTATTTCTCAATTCTAAACAAAGTCTAGTGAATTAAAATCTATTCAGAAAGGGCAACCCGGGTGGATCAGTGGTTTGGTGCTGCCTTTCAGCCCAGGGCCTGATCCTGGAGACCCTGGATTGAGTCCCATGTTGGGCTCCCCGCATGGAGCCTGCTTCTCCTTCTGCCTGTGTCTCTGCTTCTCTCTCTCTCAATCTCTCTGTGTCTCTAATGAATAAATGAATAAAATCTTAAAAAAATAATATCTATTCAGAAATATAACATTTAAATATAGTATGATTTTGATATTATGATTAGAAATATATTTAGGACCTCACTGAAAACTTATTACACACAAATGTTAATAGGTATTTTGTCACCTAAGTTCATTTATAATTGAAAATTTGTTCAATATTATGACATGTTCTTTTCTTTTTTTAAATTTAAGGCATATAGCTCAGTGTCTTTATATTTATTATAAACATGATCATTCTTTTTACAATATCATAAGCAAAGAATGAAATTAACCAATTGGCTATTTTTCACAAAGCTCTAATTATTGAAGATTGCCATTTTGCTTTTGTTTAAAACATTTTCTCTCTGATGAATTTGCTCAGACTAACAGTTTTAAATGGGATGATACAAACATATATCACTTACATTAGTTATTTTCCTTTTACAAATAAAAGAAAAAATCTTATTTTGAGATGTCCACTTCTATTTTAGAAAGGGACTAATCTATATTCATAAAATAAGTTCCAAGAAAGCAATGACAGGTTGAAAAATTGCTGCGGGAGTTGTCCAAATGGAATTTGTTTTTGGGAGTGTTGGCATGTGTGTGTTATAAAATGTTAGACAAGTTCTCATAATTTAACATTTCACACATATATAAATATATTTTCACCAAATAGCTTTTTTTGTCTTACCTGAGGAACTAATGCATTAATTATTAAGATGTTGTTAGACTGGAACCAAAAACAACTAGTGTAAAAGTTAACTGGTTTTATGATATTTATTTTTGTTATGACATGACTAAGAAAGAATATACAAAGAAAAATGCAGGATACTGTAATAATCTTGACATTACGAAATTCCAAACCCCAACTCAACCTTAATGTTTGCTATTATTTTTATTTAAGCCATTATTTTTCTCAGAATTCTTCCTTAATACTGACAATTTGCAACCTACTGTCATCAATTTTCTAAGCAACTGTCTTATTTATATCTATTACATGCATCCTTTATAAAGTTTATTTTTTTTTGGAGATAATATGGTCATTTAAATTGAAAACTCAGGAAAATGAACAAACTATTAAAAAATATATTTGATTAACAAAACACAATCAACATTTAAAAAAAAAGTAAAGAATTTTCCTTTACAGTAATGATAAACTATTTAGTATGCTACTGATCTACTGGAAAGTACTTTAAAACTCTTAAGAATATAATGAAAGGTGAAAATATGTGAGGAACTTGATAAAGTTCATGATAATGGTCATGAAATGTAAAGGCATTAATTTCCTTTTGGGGAAAATATGAAATAAAAAAGGACACATGTATTTTACATATATTAAGATATATTACAAAGCTATATTTATTAAAAATATGTTATTGATACCAATCACTCTGACAACTACAATAGTGAGAATATATTTAGTATATAACAGAAGTGACCCCACAAATTTATATTAAAAAGTAGCTTATTTAGATGATTGCACTGAGAAAGTTGATTCACCTTATGGGAAAAATTTCAGAATTTCTATATCACACATGCATTTATTGAAATAAAAACTAAATTATTCGATGCCTTACTATAAAATACAACAAATGGTAAATCTGATAGAAGAAAATATAAGAGAATATCATCATGATTTTTACACACCTCAAAAGGCCCATCTATAGGACAAAAGGAAAGCAAATTGTCATATTGGCAGGGGATATTTACATCAATTACAAAAGATCAATAGCTAAAATATAGAAAAAAACTTCTGCTAATCTGTTAAAAATAAAAAAAAATCAACTTGACATAAACATTAAAAAAGAATATGAGCATTAGTTCATAAGAGGGGAAACCTAAATGGCAAATATGCACTTGCAAAAGATTTATGGGTTTTTTTTTTTTTTTGAGGAGGGGAAAGATATACATTTTACATAGTAATCATAAGAGCACAGGTTATTTCAGTGAAATATCACTTTATATCTTTAATGTTTACCAAAGTTAGAAAGTCAGATAGCAGTAAGAGTTGTAAGTATATGGGAATGTATACCCATGTGAAATATATTCATAATATGTGTGATATATATATGAAATATGTAATATATGTACAGTATATACAAAATACGAATTACATAAATATGTATTACATATGCACATATATATTTTTTAAAGATTTATTTATTCATGAGAGACACAGAGAGAAAGGGAGAGAGAGGAACAGACACAGGTAGAGGGAGAGGCAGGCTCCATGCAGGGAGCCTGATGAACTTGATCCCTGGTCTCCAGGACCACACCCTGGGCTGAAGGCGGTGCTAAACTGCTGAGCCACCGGGGCTGCCCAACATATGCACATATATTTTAGTATATGTTGGTGCATATTGTAATATATACCTAGTATATATTACAGTATAATATATGTATGATCTAGCAATTCTATTCTGGATATATAGCCCAGAGAAATGTTCACACAGGTCTCCAAAGAGACATGAATGAGATTATTCTAAACAGAGCAGTTTTTGAAAGCAAAGAATTAGAGTCAGCCCAAGTGTCACTAAGGATAACTATATTTAATGTATTATAAATTTGTATTAGTATTAATTTGTATTAATACTAATTTGTATTAGTATTTGTATTAGTATTAGTTGTTGTTAATACAAAGCTGTTAAAAGAACTGTGTAAATAAGAGCAACATGACTAAATATAAAAAAATGTCGAGGTAAAATGTGAAAGAGAATGTTATTTGTAGTGCTATATCAGTTATGAAAATTCCATAAACACAAAACATGTATTATTTGCTCTGGAATAATAAATATGTAAATAAATGACAGGCAGATAAATTGCAAGATATGCATTAAATTTATTAAAGTTGGTGCCTCTTGGAAGAAAAAAGAAAAATTAGGAATCAAGAGATAAAAGTGAACATATAGATTTATGTAGAAATCAATGATAAGGCTATAGCATGGGCGGAGAATCATGATCAGTGCAGTTTCTGTGTACTTAGGATCTTAATTAAATGAATAATAAATAAAAAACCTATTTTTTTAAACTTTAGGCTATATGCTGGAAAGTTATTTTCATTATTATTTACTAAATGTTTCTAGTAGGAAATAAAGCAAATGACTACATTTGGGGAAAATTAAATATAAAGATTTAATGCAATCAAATCAAAATAAAAATTATACCTAGCCAAACACTAGTGCTTCCATGTAACAATACTTAGGAATCATTGGCTGAGTAATATAGCGGATGAAAATATTAGCTGTCTTTTATTAAACAACTTCTAATACTAATTACAATCATTCTTAAGAATAGAATGTTTCAATTTACAGAAAGATAACTGGAATGAACCAAATAATAAAGCTTCAAAATGTAAAAAAGAAAAAATTAACATAAATTCTAGGGAGACATTTGGCTCTCTGCTCCTCCACGTTAGACAGACGCATCTTCTGGTGCAGTGCCCGCCGCAACCCCGAGACACGATGGTGAAGGTCGGAGTGAACAGATTTGGCCGTATTGGGCTCCTGGTCACCAGGGCTGCTTTTACCTCTGGCAAAGTGGATATTGTCGCCATCAATGAACCCTTCATTGATCTCAACTACATGGTGTATATGTTTCAGTATGATTCTACCCACGGCAAATTCCACCGCACGGTCAAGGCTGAGAACAGGAAACTTGTCATCAATGGGAAGTCCATCTCCATCTTCCAGGAGTGAGATCCCGCCAACATCAAATGGGGTGATGCTGGTGCTGAGTATGTTGTGGAGTCCACTGGGGTCTTCACCACCATGGAGAAGGCTGGAGAAGGCTCACCTGAAGGTCAGGGCCAAGAGGGTCATCATCTCTGCTCCTTCTGCTGATGTCCCCATGTTTGTGATGGACGTGACCCACGAGAAGTAGGACAACTCCCTCAAGATTGTCAGCAATGCCTCCTGCACCACCAACTGCTTGGTTCCTCTGGCCAAAGTCATCCATGACTACTTCGGCATCGTGGAGGGCCTCATGACCACCGTCCATGCCATCACTGCCACCCAGAACACTGTGGACGGCCCCTCTGGGAAGCTGTGGCATGACAGCTGAGGGGCTGTCCAGAACATCATCCCTGCTTCCACTGGCACTGCCAAAGCTGTGGGCAAGGTCATCCCTGAGCTGAACGGGAAGCTCTCTGGCATGGCCTTCCGTGTCCCCACTCCCAACGTGTCAGTTGTGGATCTGACCTGCCGCCTGGAGAAAGCTGCCAAATATGAGGAGATCAAGAAGGTAGTGGAAGCAGGCATAAGAGGGCCCCTCAAGGGCATCCTGGGCTACACTGAGGACCAGGCTGTCTCCTGTGACTTCAACAGTGACACCCACTCTTCCATCTTCGATGCTGGGGCTGGCATTGCCCTCAATGACCACTTCATCAAGCTCATTTCCTGGTATGACAATGAATTCAGCTACAGCAACTGGCTGGTGGTTCTCATGGTCCACATGGCCTCCAAGGAGTAAGAGCCTCCTGGACCACCAGCCCCAGCAAGAACAAGAGGAAGAGAGAGGCCCTCAGCTGCTGGGGAGTCCCTGCCCCAACTTAATCCCCCAACACAATGAGAATCTTCTGACCTCCAATTTACATCCCAGGCCCCTAGGAAGGGGAGGGGCTTCAGGAGCTCTACCTTGTCATGTACCATCAATAAAGTATACTGTACTCCCCCCTCAAAAAATTCTAGGGAGACATTTGAAAATATCCATTGAAGTGGGAGATGTTGACATATATCTTACACTTTTTGAGAGTTTTTTTTTTAATTTTATTTATTTAATCATGAAAGATACAGAGAGAGGCAGAGACATAGGCAGAGGGAGGAGCAGCCTCCTTGTGAAGAGCCTGATGTGGGACTCAATCCCAGGACCCCAGGATCACAACCTGAGCTGAAGGCAGACCTCAACCACTGAGCCATCTGTGCATCCCAATTTTTGAGAGTTCAATTAAAATTAGTAAAGTGTTTGGAGATTTTATTCTCATAAAAATATCACTTACCAAAAGAGATTCTAGAGCATACATTAAAGAACATATAAAAGAATGTCCATTGCATTATTGTACATAATGGCAAAATCTGAAAATAACCCAAATATTCCTTAATAGGAGATGGATAAATAAAATTGTGCCCTTTTGAAGAATGAAATATTGTAGAACAGTGAAAGTAGATATATGCACCTATGTTAAAACTCTTAAAGAAGAAGGAGGAAAAGAACAATAAGAATCAGGAGAAAAAAAGGGAATAAAAAAGGCAAGTTCAAATAGTAGTTACATCTTGAGAAGAAGCAGAGGGAATGGAATTGGGAATGAACTTGTAGATTTTGGAGATTTTGATGATATTCCAATTCTTGGGTTGGATGGTAGGTTCAGAGGTTTTCGTTTTATTGTGAACTTTTCAGTTTAGACATATATGCTGTGCACTTTCCTTTGTATAAATTGAGCATTATTATGCAATGTGAACAATCTAAAATTAGTGCAAAATTTAATTCCCTGTCATATTTCCAACTCATAAACAGTACCAGCACATAACAGGTCCTTTATACATATTTGATAAACCATAGCATGAACCATTAAGAGCACATTTTAAATATTTACAGTGTGAGGACAAAGACTTCAAAATAGTTATGAAAAAAGGAGGGCAAAAGAGTACAGAACAATGAAGCATTTTGATAGATAATAAAGCCCAAGTTAGGACATAAAAGAAAGTCTATGACTGAGAGGCATTTCTTAAAACATTGAATCCACTTAACCAGATGTCATTTCACTAACAGTAAAAAGAGCTGTGGAGTTCTTTGTATTTATAATCTTAAAATCTTCTTCTTAGAGCCAGAAGACTAAGACCAAACAGAAATAAGTATCATTAAAATCTAAGACGCAGAATTTATTTGTGAAACATGTTACAGGAAATTTAATTCATAAAACAACCTTTTCAGGCAGAGGTCATCAGAATTTTAAGATTCTTGACAATTGTCAACTATCCTTTCAAGTTACTAAAGTGCTAAACTTGCTTTTAGGTAGCATGAAATTCTCAGTACCAAGATATCAATTACTCCACCTTCATTTTAGGTGGACAAAAGGAAATTAAAACTAATTACTGTGTTGTGTGAGTGGTACTATTTATCGAAGGTTTGTAAATGAATAATGTTCAACTGATAATTCAGAGAAAAAGTCTTTATTCAATGGATATATTTCTTCGGGTAGGTTAGCAAATATGTGATTGTTTTACACAAAACCTTTGGCGAAGCCACAGAAGAGCTATATTACAGTCTAAAAATATACTTCTAACACAAATCACATAATATGGCAAGGCTTTCTCATCATCACCCAGCAAACCTTTGCTGCATAATTTAGTGGTGAGAGCCAGGCTACTGTGGCCCAAATCTTGGCTCTAGAAGAACTGTCTGAATGACTTTGGGCAAATTTCTATATTTCTCAATTTCTCTTTGCATTACTATCCTCATCTGAAAGTGGAAAGTGATAATAACAATTCATAGTTATTATGAAAATTGATGTTCAACACATGGTAGAAAAATCAATAAATAATTTGTTCCTTAAATAATTTCATGGTGTTATAATAAATAAGAGCTAATTTGTCAAATAGCATCATATATCGTCTTTGAGTCGTTATTCATACTGCTAGACACAGTACTTGTTACATAGTGTACACTTAGTAAAGAATAGACATATTTGGGGATGCTTTTCATGAATTTTTCAATCCAAGTCTTTCTCGACAAGCTACTGATACAGATTATAAAGAAAAAACAACACTGAGAGATGGCTGGTACTGGGAGTAGGGCAAACGTTGAGGTGTATAGCATAAATGCTGCATAAATGTATAGCATAAATGCTGCAAATAGTCTTCCCTTTCTATCGTATTGTCATCTCTACATTTCACACTGATGAAAGTTGACAGGCTATTGAGAAATTCCCTAAAGTCTTGATTAATTCAAATAACATTTATCAAGCAGGTTATTAACAACAGTCATTATACTGTGGTCAGCAAACAAAATGTTCCAGTTCTAGTGGAGCTGTTGCAGATACTGGTGGGAAAATGTGCAATCACAAGAGTATCATTTTTAAATAATTTTTCTGAAAAATAAAAATAGGAAAGGAATTTGTTTATTTTTTCTTCTATTATATGATATCTGGGCAGAGAAGCAAATTACTTTACCTCAAAATTTATTTGTGAAATAGTGGTATGGGGTGGTGAGTCAAAGAGAAAATCCTTTCCTGTAAGAGCTCTCACAGCAAACATTTAGGATTTTCCTGGTAAAATGTGTAATTCCTTTTTATACTTTCTCTTTTTTTCTAATTAGAAGTTATTCTCAGTTATTAGGACTAGGGACATTAGTTTATAGAGCCTTAGAGTGTTTCTGGAAAAATGGATTCTTTTATGCCATCATGAAGATTAATTTGTTGGGGCACCTGGGTGGCTCAGTCATTAAGAGTTGGACTCTTGATTTTGGCTCTGGTCATGATCTTGGGGTCATGAGATCAATGGGAGCCTGGGTTCCGCACTGAGTGTGGAGCATGCTTAGGATTCTGTCTCCCTCTCCCTTCGCCTCTCCACACTACCCCTCTCCACCTTAAATAAATAAATGCATCTCTGGGAAATAAAAGATTAATTTATTGAAGGAATCCAGGTGAGAATTGGAAGTCACATAAACTCACTTTCTCTTCTACTTAGAGAGTATTATATCGAACGTGTATAAAATTAAACCTATGCAGTATTAAAAATTAGTATGTGTATACATGTCCACACTGTATGGCTATTCATGGTATTGACTTTAATGGTGTACTTGGATGGATTAGATTTTAGTACAAAGTAAATTAAATAGCTATGATTGCTTATGCTATTTCCCGAAGTTAAGCTAGTTTCTTTTGGAAGGGTCTGGCCATTGCAGATACTGAATTTAATGTTTGTTCACTTAATCAAGGTTTTATTACTCAGTCTTTAAAAAGCTATTCCACATGAAAATATCATTCCCTTCTTCCTTCCTTCTGAGCAGACTCCAACCCAGGAAAAGAGGGATTTAAACCTGTTTCCAGAAAATACACAAAATATTATGATACAGCATGGTCTGACTTTCACATCTTAAAAGCTGGAACGTGTCTTTGCTAACTTGCAGTAGGCTATGAAATAATTACGTTGTGTGCTAAATGGCATTTTTCACTTTTCATTTGTGCTTCAACACTCAGTTTTCAGTAGATCATTTAGAGAGGATCAGCATTCTTTGGAAACTAAAAACACACCACAGGTCAGGGCTGCACGGCCTGATGGGAAAAGAATGCGGTCCACAAAGGTGGTCTTTGTGAGACATGACGACATGTGAGTATCTGTTACAGAATTGGCATGCTCACGCTTCCCCTAGTGTCTGCTTCTGAAACACTAAACTCATCTGGTTTGCAAGGCACGACTCAAGGAAACAAGAAGGCTTTTAAGGCACCCAACCCCTTGCTCCAGAACAAGGATTAATTTCACACATTTAGGTGAACTCCTTCAGCATGGGGGCTTGATGTTGTGCAGTGGATTTTGGTAAAGGACTATTCAGTTTGTTGACTTTTTTTTAATGGGACTCAGCTCCTAAGGTTCAAAGGGATCATTGGATTAATAGGAACATTGACAATTTCTAGAAATGTATTGAGTGCTCTTATTGCCTTATTCTTTTCATAGAATCTTGAGCTGTTTTATCAACAGAGATAGCAACAATTACTAACATTTAATGCTGGAAGGTTATTTCTTCAGGACTATTTTGAAAATGGGGCACCTAAAAGTTTTAAAAGCTATGTTAAAAATGACTTTATTAATATTTGAAAATATTTTCTATTTGAAAAAAAATCTTCAGTGTTTATATTTTATCTATGTACCAAATTGAATCTCTTTTCCACTTCTAGCTCATGGAACAGTCTGCCACCGTTAGCATCAAAGATGAGTGATCTAAACTGTTACATCTGATCTTAAATAAAAGCCCAATTTCAATGGCTAGATAACTTGGGTTTTTAGTTCTTTTCCTGTTTAATTCAATGCTTATTGTGTCATTTGATTCTCTCATTTAAAATATTTTTCTCTCAATTTATATTCACCACATTTTCAATCATTGGGAAATCTCTAGGAATTTTCTGTGTCAGATTTATGAGGAAGCCAATATCTTTAGCACCTTATTTTTTTGACAATTCAAAGTAGTTTAAAACCACTGACTTATTATGCCATTACTATGAGTAAGACAGTATCATTTTTATTGACAGGGAAAGACTGAATTAAAGTTTTCTATAATGACATTATTAGTTGGAGATAATGTGTATCACTTTGCTCTATAATTCCAAAACTTGGGCATTTTCTGAAATAATAATTCCAGTTATTTTCTCTTTCCCTTTATCTTTCATCATTACATGTAGTTTTTGTTTTGTTTTAGTTTTTATTTACATGCACGCCACTAATATAACATCTATCTTACTCTATACTCACTTTTTAAATCTTTCTGTAATAATGATGTGCTCTACAGTCAACATGTATATAGGCTTTTATACTTTACACATGCTTTTTTTTTTTTTTAGGATTTTGTTTATTTATTCATGAGAGACACAGAGAAAGAGAGGCAGAGACCTAGGCAGAGGAAGAGGCAGGCTCCCTGTGGGGAGCCTAATGCAGGATTTGATCCCTGGACTCAATCTGGGGACTCTGAGATCACGACCTGAGCCAAAGGCAGATGCTCAACCACTGAGTCACTCAGGTACCCCAACACATGATTTCATGTGTATTATCACATTTGTTCCTCATTATCCCTCTAGGTAGTGAAGGCCTTACCCAAGGTCATACTATTTCATGGCAGAATGGAAACCAGAGGCAGGACTGCTGATTTTAAAGTTTCCCCCCTTTCCTCTTTCCATAACTTCCTTTTGTATGGAAAAAAAAGTATTACTATGTTTTCCATCTTTAAAAAGTCATGCATATCACTATTTTATGTCAAATGGGGAGGATATCCAAACTGTCCTCCCAGAGGCATGCTTGCACACAAAGGACAGATTTTTTTTGCTCTTCTTAATCATGAAGTCGTTATCATCAAAACTGATTGTAAATAGATGTATATCAACTCTCGTAAAGGGAGTGTATTTATTTTTTCTGGTAGAATGATTTCAATGGAAATCCCCAAAGTAAGAAAAAGCAGTAAGAATCACAGTCAATAAAACTGATAGTATAGAAACTTTAACAATGGTTAAAATAAAAATATATCACCTTATAACTGACTGGAAGTTTTTCTCCAACACTAACATTGATGATTTTATATTTATATGGGTAGATTATATTCTATTTTTTTCTGTGGTGTCCTTCTCTTGTTTTCCCAATGACTAATGCAATAGAATTATAAGAAATTATAAAGGAATACTATGCCAACCTCTAATTCTACTGTGTTAATATTGTTTCTCTTTTTTTAAACTATATTCCATAGTTTTGTTTGTGCTTAAATTTTTGAAAACATTATGATATTCTATATGTCATCTACCATTATCACTTATCATTTAGGAAAAATTATTTCAGTTAATAGCAAGTGGTTATATTTAATTTAATGTAATTACTTGATATCATGCCCATTTAATGTTTTCATACTTTTTTTTACATTTATCATTTACCATATAGTAGATTTAATGTAAAAGCCCATGTTTTTGTAGCTAGCAGTCCACCATTGCTTTTGCAAAGAGGTGCAGGCTATGGTTAGATTCCTTTTTAATTTTATTTCGTTTGAAGATGAAATGGATGATACTCATCTCTGGAAGGCTATAGGTTTCAGATGGTAGGATCATATAATTTATCTCCCATGTAGGAATATTTTTGAAACTGAAAGAAGATACTAGAAGTAAATCATTCTGGGCAATAAATTTTTTTAAAGATTTATTTGAGAGAGAGAATGGGAGGGACAGAAGGAGAGAGAGTCCCAAGCAGACCATGCTGAGCCTGATGCAGGGCTCAAGGCAGTGCTTGACACAGGACTCCACATGGGGCTTGGTCCCACAACCATGAGATCATGACTAGGGCCAAAACCATAAGTCACTTAAATGACTGCACCACCCAGGCACCCCATTCTGGACAATGAATTAAAAATGTTATTTCCTTGGGAGAACTGATATATATATAGGCCCTCTAGTTTTAACTAAGTCCAAAATACTGTTTTTTGAGAAACCATTTTATAATACAAATAAAAGCACTAGAAATACCCTTGTTTATAATTTTATGCTGTGATAGTGCCACACTGTCAGCACCGTTAAAGAGGAGACACTGGCTACTTTGTGAGAAGTATGCCAAACTCGGCCTCATTAAGCAGACATCAACTTAAAGAAATGCATACTACAAACTCCTGTGTAAGAATTTTCAATTCTTTTTATTTTTCTTTTTTTAAAGATTTTATTTCTTTATTTGAGAGAGAAAGAGCATACAAGTGTGCACGTGAGTGCAGGCAAAGGGAGAGGGAGAAGCAGACTCCCTGCTGAGCAGAGAGCCTAACATGGGGCTTGATCCCAGGACCCTGGGATCATGTCCTGAGTCGAAGGCAGACACTCAACTGACTGAGCCACCCAGGACCCCCTAGATTCTCTTTTTAAAGTAAAAGTTAAACCAAATATTTAATAGGTGTACACTTTTATCCATTCTTTGGTCTTCATAATAGAGATCTTAAACTCATCAGTACTTTTCATTGGAAGTTGAGATCAGAGAGAATCTGATAGGATTAATTCACTTCTTTGAATGGGGTTAAAAGAACAAATGGATCCTGCAATAGCTGATCATTAAGGAAGATCTGTCTTTTTCAAATGTTAAGATCCATTCATAAGATGCAGCACATGCACATAAATATTTTAGGTTTGATAGTGCTAAGATTTTTTTTTCACATTACATTCCACGACCACAGTTGTACAGTATCTATTGCATTTCCTCCCAATCCCCCATGCTGTGGTGACTCTGCATGGAGCAGATTCTCACAGGACAGAGGCTAGGCACTAGAAGTATCTTTACATTGGAGAGGAAATTTAAAATACATTTCCTGAAAGAGTTCTGTATTTAAGTTATAAAAATAAGAACAAAATAAGACACAAATTCAGAGGGGCACAGAAACACTGGTGATAGGGAATTGGGAAAGACAGAATGGATATGGAGTGTCACAAAGTACTGAAGAAGAAAATGGAGCCCTAAAAAGTTGAGATTGGGTATTTGGAATTGATTTGAAACAACATAAAAAGCAGTCTAAACACATATGAGTATAAAGTATCTGTTCCCAGGACCTGCCTGGAGCATGTATTGAAGCAAGGATTCATGAGTATGGCAAAAAGTTAAAATAAATGAACCTGTGCTATGGGTGGAGAAATTACATTTTGCTTATATGAATAATTTAGGTAGAAATATATTCATCAACTTTTAATTACTATAAAATGGAATTTGGATATTATACGATATAGTGCTCTCTCTTCAAAGAATTGATGGTTGTCCTTGGTCTTTCTGATAGAGATAATTGGAAGTCTCCTTCTTTCAAGTGACAATTTTCATTCACAATCATTCTCAGCCTACTAATTTAGTTTTTCAAAATTATTTTTAAGAATAGCCTATGAATATCAGTTCATCATTGCTTTACTTCTATCAAAGATCACTGAAGATTTCTATCTACTACTACCAAGGCCATAGCTATTGTCCATAGATGGTCACCACAAACAATGCAGAGTCCAAAGGCAAAGCCTGACCCAGGGCTCTTGCACTCCTTAAATTAATTTCCTGCTTTTCTGGCCTAATGCCCATTCTACTATCCAGGAACTCTGAATTATCAAAAGCCCCTTTTTAATTTGTGGTAGTCTGGACTACCAATTTCTCAACTCTGGTGTACCTTTGTCTTTCCAGTGTGATCTTTTCTGTATCACAAGTAAATTCTCAAAAAATTCAGACTTTATTGGCCAACATGATACAGAAGTTTTAAAATTTGTACATTATGAAACATTCTGACTTAGATAGTTTTGAATAAATTTCCTGCAAAGCCATGTAGTTGTAGCATATTTTCAGAAGGGAGTTTAGGAATATGTTTTAATAATTAATATTCCAGTTTATTTTTATTTTCCAATTGTGAGGACAATCAATAATTTACATCCTTAATTAATATTCCTTTAAAATATAGACATACTTACAAAGAAATGGACAGAGTTGTATATTGCATTCTTTTAAAATTTTTAATCTATTTACAGGCATACTTACTTATTGTTATTTTTCATTTTTTATTTTGGATAATGATAAACTTACACAAAAGTAGAGAGATAGGCTAATGACCTCTCCTGTCATTCAGCATCAATAATTATTAACTCATGGCAATTTTAATTTATCTCTACCCTCATCCATTTCCTTTCTCTACTGATTTATGTTGAAGAAAATCCAAGACATTATATCACTTTATATGTAAATATTTCAGCATGTAACTTCAAAACATGAGAACTGTAAAAAAACACTATCCAGTAGCATTATCACTTCTGAAAACACTATTAATATCATCAAATATTATTAGTAAGTGTTCACATTGGCCAAAATAGTTTGTTTTAATCACCTAAAACTATTGTCTTCTTTATTGATTTATTTTTAATCAATAGACTTCATCACTTGTTTAAAATGTTCTGATTGAATCCCCATTAGATGAAGATGTTACTTTGCATCTTTCTATGGACTGTACTGTGCACTTCCCAAAATCATATACTGAAGCTTTAACTTCCAACATGACCATATTTGGGGAGAGGACCTATAAAGACAGAGTGAAGATTAAATAAGACCATAATGGTAGGGCCTTAATCTGTCAGGACTGCTGTCCTTATAAGAAGAGGAAGAGATCCCATAGATCTCTCTTTCTCTTTCTTCTCACAGAGAAGAAAAGTCACATGAGGACACAGGGAGAAGGGCTGTCTGTGAGTCAGGGTGATCTTTACCAGACACTAATACTGATGGCACTTTGATCTCGAGCTTCCAGGCCCCAACCTGTCGGAAAATAAATATCTATTGTTCAAGCTATCTTGTCTCTAGTATTTTGTTATGACTAAGTTAAATAAAACATCCCCTTGTACTTCCCTGTATTAGGAGCTAAATGTTTACCAGTTATCAATCTATTGCTTTTCATTTCCAAATCCACCCTTCATTACCTTGCTTATATTGGAACATAATTTCTCTTGATGTTTAGTTTTATTAGTAGAGATTGCCAAAGAGATTCTAGAGGAAGAAAGGAATTCTGCCTCCTGGCTCTAGTGTGTTCTTCTGGCTGTCTTCTGCAGTGCAAGGTGGCCAGCAGTGCAAGGCACTTCCTGAGGATGACTTCCCTGGCACCCCTTTGAGCATTTATGCAATAAGTTCCAGGATACAGCACCTTCCTGTGGCAGGAATTTCTCAACCACCTCACAAAGTGGTTTTCCAAGGAGTTCCTCTGGTGTGGAATCTTCTCTTGGACTCCAGAGAGAAGATTATCAGTAAATCCCTCCATATGGCACTTCAGTGAATCTTCTATTCAGTGTATCTTGACCCAATCCTCTCCCATGAGATCTAGATCTCATCCCTAGTTGGTAGTCTCTGTCTGATTTCAGGATTCCTCTTTTGAGTTTTCTGTTCTGGCACTTGGGCCAGTGGCTACTCCCTATATCTGCCTGTCTTATATTATTTAGAATTCTCCTTACTCCATACTACCTAATCCTTTATTATACCAATCCTGAAGTATAGCTAATCATTCTTTATATTAAACTTTTCCTGTCCAAATTACTATATGGTTTCTGTCTCTTGGTTAGACCCAGGCTGATATAAAAGACTTGATATGATCAGATCCAAATTCAGTTTTTGTTTTTGTTAAATTTTTGCAAGACTACTTTGTAGGCTTTTATATATTCATCAGTAGGTACATGATGCCTAGATTTCTGTCTAGATTTCTGTTTAATGCTTAGATATTAGCAGTCATTGATATTATCCATTTAATTAATTCATTAGGTTTGAAAAGTTGATGTTTTTCCTGTCTTTATTGATATATAATTGACAAGTAAAATGTAAGATATTTGAAATGTACAATGTGTGCACTTGATTTGATTTGATACATGTATATACATTCTGAAAGCATTCCCACGATTGAATTAATTAACATATCCATCACCTCGCATATTTACTTTTATTGTGTTGTGTGTGAAAACATTTAAGTTCTTACTCTCTACCCTCAGCATATTTTAGTTACACAATATAGTATTTTCAAGATATTCTAATTTTATTATTCCTTTTTCTAAAGAATAACTGGAAAACTTCTATAAAATAGATGCACACTTTCATCAACTGTTTGGTTACTCTGAGATATAGGTGATAAAGGAAAGATACAATAAATACATAACTATGTTTGGCTTTTTCTTTCCCCTTGATTAACTTTTCAAATCATGCTTCATTTCATTTTAAAAATAATAATTTTTATTTGCTAGTATCTATCAAAGTGTCTTTTGGGGGGTCATTGCTGTGAACTCATGGAAATAAATACATTTCATATGTTCACTATGCTGCAGTTATCCTTATTAGTATTCTAATTCTCCCAACTTTGGTTATTTGGGTCTTTTCCAGATGGTTTCTGAATCCTCATTTTCTATTATGATGAGATAGTTCATGTTTATCTTTCCTCTGTTAAGTCTAGAATCCACCATTTCTCTAACGAACATTTTTATCTTTGTTATGAAATCCCTAACTATGGATTCTTGGGATGCTTATTGCTTTAAGATTAGTCTAGATAAGTTTGGTGTTCAGAAATAAGAAATAGATATTTTTTAAGAGAAAACATATCAAATTTATACTGCTATTTCCAATTAAAAATGAAGATTTAAAGTTTTACATTTTTGGTGTTATATGTATATCTCTCTTCTTCTATACTATAGTCTTAGATCCCAAAGGACATGTAAGCTTATTCTACTTTCTATACACTCTTCCCATACATCTTTCATTTTTTTTATATAGTTGTACTTTATCTACCTTTCCTGGACATTTAACAATTTCTATTTTTCTAAGTGTCCTTTTTAGGAATGCGTGTTGAATTTGGGACAAGTTTTTTCAGCATCCCTGGGATATACATATAATTTGTCTTTGTAGATTTATTATTATGACATACTATATTAATGGATTTCCTAATATTGAACCAGTTGTGCATCTTTTAAATGTCTGATTATTTTGTTAATGTGCGATTGGATTCTCTTTATTATTTCACTTAGTACTTTTTCATTGATATTCATAAGTGATAGTAGTTTTTAATTTATTTTTTATAATATTGCTATCAGAATTATATATCAATGTTATATTTGCTCTATAAAAAGAATTTGAAAGTTTGCCTTCCTTTTTTATGCTTTGGAAAATTTTATGTAATATTGGGACCTTTAATATATTGTTAGAATTTTACTGTGAAATCATCTGGACCTAGCTCTTTTTGGAGGGTTAATTACAGTAGTATGCTAGAACTTGCTCAAATCACCTTTCAGCAACAGATTGTTAAATTTTTAGGTATTTTATAAGCTCACTGTTGAATACAGCCACTCTTAAATAATGTAGAATCAATCAAAACAATGTTTCAATCTCTGCAACTATACAAACAGTAAAGGAAGAGTTAGCAAGAATATAGTGAGTAATGAATATATCCAACCCCAAAAGTTTTTATCTCTGTTATCCTTCCCTCCTATCCTTCCCTATCTCCTATCCCCATATCTAGACAACCATGGCAGCACAATTTTTTAGTATAATTATTTTGAGATTTACTTATGTTGTTGCATGTACCAACAGTCCATATATCATTGTTATATATTATACATTCTATGGATATGTCCCAGTGTTTTTATCTACTTATCTTTCAATAGGCATTAGGGTTATTTCTAGTTTTTGGCTATTGCTGAATATCTTTCCATGAGCTTATTTGCCACTGCATATCTTATTTGTAGGAGTATCTATTCAAATCTTTGGCCATTTTTGATTGGGTTGTTTGTTTTTCATTGCAGAATTTGAGAGTTCTTTATATATTCTGGATGCATATTCTTTTTCAGACATTTGTTTCACAAAATTGTTTCATTTTTGTGACAATGTAATTTAAATAGGAACATTTTTAAGTATGTTGATGAAGTTTAATTTAACAAATTGTTTTATGGGCTGCATTTTTGCCTAACCCAGATCACAAAGATATTATCTTCCTTTTTTCTAGAAGTTTTATATTTTTATTTTTTTAGTTTTATATTTAGATCTATGTTTTTTTTTTTTTTAAGATTTTATTTATTTACTCATGAGAGACACAGAGAGGGAGAGGCAGAGACACAGGCAGAGGGAGAAGCAGGCTCCATGCAAGGAGCTGGATGTGAGACTCAATCCCAGCGCTTGATCCTGGGACTCCAGGGATCATGCTCTGAGCCAGAGGCAGGCGCTTAACTGCTGAGCCACCCAAGGCATCCCAGATCTAAGATTTTTTTGATTAAGTTTCTGTTTATAGTGCAAAGTATGTGTCAAAGTTCATTTTTCTGCATGTGGATTTCCAATTTTTCCAGTATTGTTTGTTGAAAACTCTATCCTTTCTCCACTGAATTGCCTTTGCACCATTGTCCAAAGACTTCATTCTTCTTCTATGATATTTTTCACGGTATATATATACTTTGGTTTATATATATATATATATATATATATATATATATATATATATACACTTTGGTATATACTTGGTATATACTATACCAAACTTATAGTTTGGTTTTCATTTCTGGCAGAATATTTTTCTTTTTAAAAAATATTTTGTCCCAGGGGTGCATGGGTGGCTCAGTTGGTTAAACCTCTGCCTTAAGCTCAGGTCATGATTCCAGAGTCCTGGGATCAAGCTCCAGGTCAGGCTCCCTGCCTTCAGGGAACCTGCTTTTCCTTTCCCTTTGCCGCTCAAGTCATGATCCTGGGGTCCTGGAATTGAGCCTTGTGTCCAGCTCCCTGCTCAGTGGGGAGTGGCTTCTCCCTCTACCTATTCCCCTCCACTCCACTTATGCTCTCTCTCTCTCTCTCAAATAAATAAAATCTTAAAAAACAAAATAAACATTTTTTGTCCTGATATCTGTGAGCTCCTTTTTCTTTCTTTTTTTTTTTTTTTAAGATTTTATTTATTTATTCATGAGAGAGAGAGAGAGAGAGAGAGAGAGGCAGAGACACAGGCAAAGGGAGAAGCAGGCTCCATGCAGGGAGCCTGATGTGAGACTTGATCCCCGGACTCCAGGATCAGGCCTTGGGCTGAAGGCGGTGCTAAACCGCTGAGCCACCTGGGCTGCCCTGTTAGCTCCTTTTTCAAATATACTTTTAGTATAACGTCTCATTCCTAAATTTTTCTACTTCTGATCTATGCTTTTCTTTCATATCTTATATAACTGTCTTAATTTCTGTTAACCCCTCTTAATTAGAGTTGTTTTCTCAGTTGTTAGGCCTGCCTCTTTGAACTTATCTTTATATTTCCCCTCTCACAATAATCCCATGTGGAGTTTCTCTTTCTCTTGTCTCTAGAATGTCTTCTGGCTCAATTTAGATTTTATTCCCAGGAGTTTCTCTTCAGTGAGACTTCTTCTGAAGAGGATTGTATTTCTCAGGATTCTCCAGAAAAATAGAACTAATAGGGGATTTATGTATCTATCATATTTCTGTAATCTAGCTGAAGAGAGATATTGTAAGGAACCGGTTTACATTATTATGGAGACTGACAAGTCCCAAGATCTACAGGATGAATCAGCAAGCTGGAAACCCAAAAGAACTGATGGTGTGGTTCTAATCTGCATCTGATAAACTGGAGATCCAGGAAGAGCTATTGTTTCAGTTCAAATCCAAAAGCCGGAAAAAGCTGATGTCCCAGTTTGAAGGCAGTTAGGTGGGAGAAACATTCTCTTCTTTAGGGGAAGGTCAGCCTTTTTGTTCTATTCAGGCCTTTATGTATTTGGATGAGGCCCCCTCACATTTGGGAGAGCAATCTGCATTATTCAGTCTACTGACTTTAATGTAATATCACCCAAAACACCTTCACAGAAACATTCAGAATAATATTTGACCAAATATCTTGGCACTTCATGGCCCAGTCATATTGATCACACAGTTAACTATAAGTTCTTTGATGATTTTCTAGTGTTCTTTTAGTTCAGAACAATCTAGCTTTCCTGATGTCTCCTTATACCCTTACATCAAAGCCTGTGGTGTCCCCTCCTAATTTTGAATTCTATTCTCATACTGGCTCTCCAGACTTTGCACACAAAGTAAATACGTAAGGAACAAATATCTTCTGGCAATTTCGGTGTTCTCTGACTTTCAGAACTGCAGGGGTCCCTTTGCTTTCCCTTGGTTTCTTTCAATAGTTGCTAATACCTGTGTGGTCTGTGACAGCATGTGGCTACTCATATTTTGAAGATGGTAGTTGGATCACTTTTTAACCTACAAGTGCTATATATGCTGTGTGTAGACTTATATTTTGCTATCTTGTCTTGCTGTGTTGTTTTTATGGATTGGAACAGGGAGAAATCAAAGGTTATGCCTTTACTTCTGGCCTATTTCCTCCTCCTGCCTGTAAATATATTGATCACCAGCTTTTTCTGCTGTTCTTAGCATTGGGGCAGCAGTGAAAAATACAAAAGTGCCCTTATGAGGCATATATCCTAATGGGAGGAGAGGATACCTTGGTAGAAAATTAAATAAATAATAGCATTTCAGTTACTACTATGTGCTATGTGAAAAAGCAAAGTAAATAAGAAGAACAGAGAATCCAGGGAGAGGTTATGCTGGCTATGGTAGTCAGATGGGGCTTCTCTGAGACAGTGATATTTCAACTGAGACCAAATTAAACAGAGATTTGAAGATTGAACATTTCAGACATAGGGAGGATCTAGTTTAAAAGCTGTGAGATCGGATTATATTGGCAGGGCGAAGTCCAGAGTGCCTAGAGCATAGAAAAGGAGACTAAATATAACTCCTAGGTCTCTTATGAATTGGATTCACATGAACCAGTCCAAAGGAGACTGATTATCTCAGAATGTACTTACCGAATTCAATTTCTAATTGTCTTAAGAAGAGGACTAGACCTCAGTTGGTGTTATCCAATTAAAGTATTACCCCTAGAAGACCCTGACTAAGCTGTCAGCCAAACATCTGTAAACACATTCTTTCCTTGAGACCATTTCAGGGACCCTGACTAAAAACAACAGTAATGTTTTCATGGATTTTATATTGCACGTATACACGTGTAGCCATGTTATAAAACATTAGGCCTGTTATATCCTAGAAGTCCCCTGCAAGGAAATATTGGCTCTTTTTAGTGAAGAAAATCTGAAGCCAAAACTAAAGAGGAATATTTTCTATATAGATTATAACTTGGCTCTGATTTCTTGTGATAAAATGCTTGATCTTTAGAGAGAAAGATAATTAAAAATCTTGAACTTACTATCCTGCCCCCGCAAGAATCAGTGCTAATCCAAACCAAGTTTAATCTGTTTTTCAAATTCAGAATGTGGTAAAAAAAATTCCTCTTATGTACTTGGATAAAATTACATTTGAAAGATAATTGTCCGTATTGTCTACTTTTTTTCTTGATAACACATATTCACTTCCTTTCACACATGTTTTTGTGGTTGTTCCATATGGTATTTCTCAGAGAAAGATATCAGGTTTAAAAAAATAAGTCATACAAGTGTTCAATTCCTTTCCTAGTTCATCTATGAAAGAAGAAAAATACATTGTCAGAATTGGCAAATCTCTTTGGCTTATCATTCATGAACTTTTTCCCTTGAAAGATGCTGACAGAATTAAAAACATTGACTCAATGGAAATCTCACTTTACATGCCAATTTAAGATTATCCATAAGAATAATCAAAGTAGTTTTATGTATAGAGTTGAATTCACTCTACTTGTGTCAGTTTAACTCATTACATTATATATGTTTCTGAAAATGTAATTCGTGGATTAAGCACTTTTAAAAAACAGAAAATAACATATTAATTCTGCCAAGACAACTATATTTTATCAGTCTATAAAGACCAAAAAGATTAAAATAGGAATAGAAAATAATTTAAGAATCTAAGAAGTGAAAGAGAATTTTGATTGCCTGCCATAAAAATTGAAAAAATCTTTTCCTTGCCAAAAGAAGGGTAATAAATAAACTTGATTTATAGTATGTTAAGTCTACTATGGTGATTGGGAACTTTGGATATATATAATATAGATATAGATTTTTTTTTCTTTCTTCATGACCTTCTCCCCTCCCTGACTATAGATTGTAACATGCAACCCACAAAGCCTTAGAGAATGGAAGAAGTTCAGAGTTACTTGTTTCAAGAACCCTGCTAAAAGAACTTACATTTTAATTATGTTATTTATTAATTCCACCACTACTTCTGCAAAAGTGAATCAGAATGAATACAGAACACTTTTATTTAAATCCCTTAATAATTTAACGCTTGATTCTGGAACAGAAGCTAGTTTTGAAAATTGATTAAAAGAAAGCTGTCAACCACAGAAAATTTAGTTGAACTGTGGCGTAATACAAGGCAATAAACATCTTTGCACATAGGTGGGCTTACTGATGTTCTGCTCAGAATATTTTAGTTGTACATCAGAATTACATCTGAAGTCCTTAGATGTAGTAAGATTGCACAAGGCCATTCCCATGTCTCTCTATTTTTTCCATTCCCCCCCCCCCTGTCTATTTGTACTTTTAAAGGAACTTCTTGTTCCCATCAAATGAGTCAGACCAGATGGGAACACTAATTTTTTTTTAATGAATGTGTGTCAATCCAAAACCGAAGGGGTCCTGCCATTCTGGAGAGTATACATCCTAGCAGCCTTAGCATTTTGGCAGTAAGACCTCTGTCTTCAGACACTTCTACTACCTAGTTTCTGATTTATTAAATCATTTTATTAAGGAACAATGTCTTTCAATCTACCATTGGAAATGAAGTCTAAAATCCAAATCTCCCTGGAACTATCAACATGCTAAGTTTAAATAATAAACATAAGTAACCAAAACAACCAAAGCTGATGCTTTCCTTCAGCTCAGATTTCAAAAGAGTAAGATAAGGGCACTCAAAATTTAACAGACACCTTCAGGATGCTAAACTAACACAATTTTTCCCTCTTAGAGGTAACTTGAGATTTGTTTAAACCTAGCTGTTTAGGCATGAAAGAAGTAAATTTTCATCTCGTATATGCCATAAATAAAGACAGTCCATAGGATCCTATCCAGGGTTCATGTTGATGAAATTCCCTGGAAAAAACATTACACATTACAAAACCAGAAATTCTATATTCTTGACTCAGTATCCCCCTCTCCTTACCTTAATATCTTTGATAGTTGCTTAAGATTTTGATGTTCCTCACCTATAGAATGAGTTTCAGTTCTAACCTTTAGGCATGCAAACAGTGAAGCAAAACAGGGTCAACTTGCAGTTAACATTTGAAATTGCATATAGTTTATTGTCTGTTAGGTCTGTGGGACAATCCTAGTGAATTACTTTACAGATATAGGATGTCACATAGGTCAGATGCTCTGTCTGTAGGTATGGGGCAGAAAAAGAATGGGATCTACTCACTCTTTGCTTAGAATTGAAAATGAATGTACCAAGATTTTGTACCATAATTGAGGAAAGTAAACCAGAAGTGAGAAAATAAATCTTTGTTCTGTTTTCCCCCAATTACTCCTGTGTGTTTCTTACATAAAATATAGTCTCCTAATTGACTTTTCCTTAATTTTAACTGAGCATGAGTTGAATCCATGCAAAATTTTGTCTTCATGTGTGCTGTGTGAATGTCCACTAGATACAGATCTGGAGCTAGGAAGAAGTTTGGATGAAACAATTATTTTTTTAATGCAATTATTTAGACATTTTAAATGCATAAGAGTGGTTGGAAAAAATTTCCCTTGGAAAGATTCTGTAACACTGAGAGGTTAAACTTGGATTCATCTTGAAAAACTGAATCCAAACAGTGCTGAGTACAGGATATAAAAAAGTCCATCTGGCCACATTGAAGAAAAAAAAAAGCAACTAAACAGTCTGGAAGGCAGTGGAGGAGAAGCCGGACTTCAGGCTCCATCATATTTGGAAAGACAGCCATGACCTGACCTTGGGGCCTTCAGCCTGCCAAGCAGTAACAAGGAGAAAAGAAAGCCAGACTTACTTAGACATGGTTCAGTTGGAGACAACTTGACCTATTGTTTGTGTTAAAGCAAAGGAAAGCTGAGGGCCATTCTAAACTGCTTCAGTCTGCATAAAGATTTCAAAGATTATTTAAATATGTATTATTGATTTTAAATAAATGAGGACTGATTAGAATAGAATTTAAATATAGAGAAACCCCATTTTGGGAAGAGGAAAATGAAAGGGAAATACATAAATAATCTATAAAATATCTTACAGTTAAGAAGAGATAAACTCTAATTGAATTTGTGGCCCAGCAGGTTGTCAGGGGTTCTTTATTTCATGTGTTTTTAATGAGGTCATTTGAATATATGCCCCATTGATTCATAGAGAAGGAAAATAAAAGAATCAAAGTAATATGACGGCCTCTGGAGAAATGTGGTTTGAGTCCTTAAGAAATGAGCATCTATTTTTCTCCAACTATAAAAAGAGCTAAAAAAAAAAAAAAGAGTAGTTGTATTGACCATCTCCAGTGCCTACCACCTTCAATGCTCCCCCCATACCTGCTTATGCCTCATATGTAATCAAATTTTGTACCTGTAAATAGATATGGCACCAGCCCCATGCTCTGCTTTAAGTAGTGATCAGCTAAGCCAATCAAATCACCTATTGCATGATATGTCATTAATTAACAAATAGAGACAAATGGTTTAGTGTCCCATAAGCTACAAGACATAGAGAAATCAATAAGCAGAAGCTATATCGAATGAGAAGTTGGAAGACAATAGGAATAATGAGTAAGGAGAAATCATGAAGCAGAGAGGAGAAAGAGGAAGCTCCTAGCAGTAGCAGTAGTATTCTGTTGAAATATATGAAATATCTGCCTTTATGAAAATAGTACAGTAAAATACCAATAATTTTATATGATTTAATTTTTTTTTTTTTTTTTTTTGATTTAATTTTTTAATCAGAAAATAGTTGGATCAATGTAGTGGTTGAAAGTACTGGCCAGATTGCTTCTAGAGTTGCGAAGGTACCACCAGAACTCCCAATACTAGGTTGTATCTGGTATTTTTATCTGAGATCAAGTAAAAAATGGCACTCTAACTCTCCCTTTGAGTGTCTTTGTCTAACATAGCGACCTGAAGTAAACATGAAATCTCTTAATACTATCATGTCCCCACCACATCAACAGAAAATACTCACCTAAAGCAAAGAACATACTACTCTTTAAAAGTATACTATAGCCCTCTAATACTTTGAATGCGGCATAGGTAGTATCCTAGACACAACAAGATTTCAAGAGTCCAAGAAGAATTGGAACAGAGTCCTGATAACTCAGTATATATCTTCCAGCAGTGAAAGAAGTAAATTGTATGGTGGTTCACGGTTCTCACAGGCAAAATTTATTTGCCTGGAAAAAGCCCAAATTTTTCAGGTAGGGATCACATGAGTACAGCATATTTGAACCAAAGGAATCACCACAGTAATAACCTATATAGCCACTGGGAGCAGTGTTCCTGGGAGGGAAAGACTGGGAGTGGAAATGTGAGTCAAGGTGTACAGGGAAATGCCAGGAACCAAGAGACAAAGGTGTAAACATTTTTTTTAAATAATAAATTTATTTTTTATTGGTGTTCAATTTACCAACGTACAGAATAACACCCAGTGCTCATCCCGTCAAGTGCCCCCCTCAGTGCCCATCACCCATTCACCCCCACCCCCCGCCCTCCTCCCCTTCCACCACCCCTAGTTCGTTTCCCAGAGTTAGGAGTCTTTATGTTCTGTCTCCCTTTCTGATATTTCCCACACATTTCTTCTCCCTTCCCTTATATTCCCTTTCACTATTATTTATATTCCCCAAATGAATGAGACCATATAATGTTTGTCCTTCTCCGATTGACTTACTTCACTCAGCATAATACCTTCCAGTTCCGTCCACGTTGAAGCAAATGATGGGTATTTGTCATTTCTAATGGCTGAGTAATATTCCATTGTATACATAGACCACATCTTCTTTATCCATTCATCTTTCGATGGACACCGAGGCTCCTTCCACAGTTTGGCTATTGTGGCCATTGCTGCTATAAACATCGGGGTGCAGGTGTCCCGGCGTTTCATTGCATCTGAATCTTTGGGGTAAATCCCCAGCAGTGCAATTGCTGGGTCGTAGGGCAGGTCTATTTTTAACTCTTTGAGGAACCTCCACACAGTTTTCCAGAGTGGCTGCACCAGTTCACATTCCCACCAACAGTGTAAGAGGGTTCCCTTTTCTCCGCATCCTCTCCAATATTTGTGGTTTCAAATTTTTATTTAAAATCTAGTTAGTTGGGCAGCCCTGGTGGCGCAGCAGTTTAGCGCCACCTGCAGCCCAGGGCGTGATCCTGGAGACCCGGGATCAAATCCCACGTCGGGCTCCCGGTGCATGGAGCCTGCTTCTCCCTCTGCCTGTGTCTCTGCCTCTCTCTGTGTGTGTCTTTATGAATAAATAAAATAAAAAATCTTTAAAAAAATAAAATAAAATCTAGTTAGTTAATATATAGTGTAATATTGGTTTCAGGGGTAGAATTTAGTGATTCATCACATATAACACCCAATGGTCAATACAAGTGCCCTCCTTGATGCCCATCACCCATTTAGCCCATCTCCCACCTACATCCTCTCATCAACCCTCAGTTTGTTCTTTATGGTTAAGAGTCTCTTCTGATTAAAGGTATAAAGAATGTTAATGGTATCTTGAGAAAGAAGGATGATTGTCAACAAAGGTCCTTTAATTTTACATATCAATCAGGGACAAAAGTCCATTTTCTGACTTGAGTTATGGATGCTTGCATCTGGGGAACTATCACTTTTGGGTGGATGTAAGAAATATATTTCTTATCACTTGTCAGTGTTGAAATTGTAATTCAATGACATAGTCTTCTTTATGGCACTTGATACTTGTTCAATCATATTTGAAATATTCTTATCCCTTTAGTTATATAAAACAGTGCTCTCCGGGATCTGCATCTATTGCTTGACCTTTTTTTCCCTCTTGCTTTCAATGCAAGATATGCATAAGGCTCTTTCCTTGAATCAAGGCATTATTAATTAGTAGGTGGAAAATCATAGACTTGTTATCATAAGATTTCTTCAAATTTCAGCTATGCCTCTTTTTAATTGTGATACCTAGGACATTTCAATTTTACAGGTCCTTTATAACCATCTCATAGGATTACCAATCAAGCTTTTGAAGAGGACGTAACAGTTTGAATACCATCTGTTGTCAGGCCACTTTGTTCTGTCAAAGGCACATGGAGGCAAAGCCTACCAGATTAAGTTTGGCTATTAAGCTGTTGTGAATTCACTTCTGCTGTTTGGGTGTCTCTGTTCCACTAGTTATGTCATACCTGGATGCCCTACCTAGTTCACAATGGTGCATCTGTTCCTGAATGCTCTCATACACTTTCTGTTAGTTTGGAACATCCTCAGGAGCTTCCCAAGTGTAATCTGAAACTGGCCCCCATATGCAGAGGACAGGGAGAGATGAAAGAAGCAGGCAGGCTAGTCTAGATTGGTAGGTGGCAGTTTTAATAAACAGTAGGATGAGTAGATACCTACACCCACGCTGAACCCAGGACTTAACTGGGTTCAATCATGTAAACTATGCAGGTGTTCTCAATATCACATCACTCTCAAGGCTATGTCTTTGGAACAGTCTTTGAGTGAGAGATGCAAGTGGAATCCACATTTCAAGAACAGAGGAGGACATGAAGAGCTTCTGAGTGCCTGAGTCCAGCTCACAGATCAATAGGTAGTCATGTCTTTACGATAACGTTCCCCAACATCCTCTCTGGAACAGTAATCGGAGGCTAGAGTGTGAGGCTCAAAAGAAATAATGTTGGAAAGGTAAGTTGTACCAGATATTGGAAATTTTTTTATTCCATTTGAAAATTTTCAAAGGAGGTTCATACTTGATGGTGGTAATTTTCTGAGTGATGCAAGAAGCAAACTTACCTACTGAATAGAGAGCAAGTACCTTAAAGACAATGCTGAATTCTTGGATGGCTGCTATAGGAATGATAGAAAGATCCATACTGGGAAAAGTTGGAGGATACTGGGGATTACAGCACACCTATGGCTCATTTTCCATCTACTTTGTTATATACCTCTTTCCAGAGGGATCTGCAGCCATTCACTGAATAAACATTTTCCTAGGAACTGAGACCATTCCCATTGTTTCAATTAATATCTTCTTACAGATTTATCTTCAGTTTCCTGGATTATATTTGCTTCCACTGTTACATTTTTATGATTTTCCCTCATATCAACTTCATTGAGGGCTAATAAATTGCATCTATTTAAAGTCTGTAATTCAAAATTTTGAGTTATACACATCTATGAGACCAAAACAAAAATCATAATACAGAGTATTCCCATATTCCTCAAAATACTCTATTCACCCCATTTGCAATACTTTCCTCCTATCCTCACTCAATAGAGCTGATCTAATTTTTGTTGATATAAATTTGTTTTCATTTAAAAATGAAATTGGGCAGCCTGGGTGGCTCAGCGGTTTAGCACCGCCTTCAGCCCAGGGCGTGATCCTGGAGACCTGGAATGGAGTGCCACGTCGGGCTCCCTGCATGGAGCCTGCTTCTCCCTCTGCCTGTGTCTCTGCCTCTCTCTCTCTCTCTGTCATGAATAAAATCTTTTAAAAAGATTTAAGTAAATAAATTTTTTAAAAAAATTGAAACATAAAAAAAACAATAAAATTGTACAGAATGTGCTCTTTTGTGTTTGGCTTCTCTTACTCAGCACATGTATTTTAAGATTTACCTACATTATTAGGTATATCAGTACTTCATTCCTTTTTTATTGCTGAATAGAATTCCCTTATATGGGTATGGCAAATTATGTTTATACATTCATCTATTGATAGACATTTGGGTTGTTTCCAAGGTTAGCCTATAATAAAGGTATATGTGTTTCTGCAAGCTTTTTATACAGATACATGATTTTGTTTTTCTTGGAAAAATACCCAGAAGTGGAATAGATGGGTCAAATTGTCATATGCTTAACTTTCCTAAGGAACTGACAACTTGATATCCAGCCAGTTGTATAAAAAAGTTCTAGGGGGCACCTGGATGGCTCAGTGGTTGAGCCTCTGCCTTTGGCTCAGGTCGTGGCCCTGGGGTCCTGGGATCAAGTCCCACATTGGGCTATCTGCAGGGACCCTGATTTTCCCTCCACCTGTGTCTCTGCCTCTCTCTCTGTGTCTCTCATGAATAAATCAATAAAATAAAAAAAAATTCAGGTTGCTCCATATCTTCATGAATACTTGTTTTGCCAATCTTTCTAAATTTAGCCATTCTATCTCATGGGGATTGTCCAGTGATGTTGAACATTTAAAAATTGTGCCTACTGTCTATTTGTATGCCTTTTCTTTGTGAGATGTCTTTGAGATCTTTTACCTGTTTTTTATACAATGATTTGCCTTAATATTGATTTATACATTTTGCTTATGTATTTTGGATACAAATCCTTTGTCAGATATAATTTACAAATATTTTCTCTCATTCTATGAAATATTTTATTGTTTCCTTACTGGTGTCTATAAGAAAAAAACCTTGAAATTTTGGTAAGGTTAAATTTTACCTTTTTTTAAATAGTTCTTTCTTTTCTATGAAGTCTCAAATGTATCAACATTATTTCTCCCATTTTTTCCCAAGATTTTAATATTTTTTAGGGTTTGCATTTAGGTTTTTGACCCATTTCAAGTATCATGTTTGGTGTGTAGTATGATTAAGGGTTCATTTTTTTTTCCTCTCTGTGGATGTCCAGGTATTCCAGCAATATTTTGAAGATTTTCCTTTTGCCACTAGGCCCCTTTGTGAGAAGTCAATTAACCATCTGTGTCAGTATTTCTTTCTACACTCTATACTATTCCATTGATCTACCATTCCACCTACATCGCTGTATTGATTACTGAAGCTTCATAGAAAAACTCCAGTTCAAGTAGTGTAAGGAGTCTATTGTGTTTTCAATTTTTTTTGCCTACCTAGACCATTTGCATTTCCCTATAAATTTTAGAATCAGTCGGTCAATTTACATCAAATGGTAGAATTTTTATTGGCATTGATTTGATTTTAAAATACATATAGAAAAAAATGAAACTCTAAAAATAGTGTTTCCTTTTCCAGAGAAAGAGAGAGAGAGAAAGAGGCAAACCAAGAAACAGACTCTTAACTATAGAGAACAAAGTGGGGTTATTAGAAGGGAGGTGGGCAGGTGGATGGAATATATAGGTTATGGGGATTAGGGATGGCACTTGTGATGAGCACTGGGTGATATATGGAAGTGCTGAATCATTATATTGCACACTTGTAACTAGTATTACACTGTATATTAACTAACTGGAATTTAAATAAAAATTTACAAATATTATGTTCCAGTATAACATGTTTCTCCATGTATCTGCATTTTTGTCTTTCCCAACAATGTTTTCAGTGCAAAGATTTTGCATGTTTTTTAAAACATTTGCTAAATTTATTCTTAATTATTTTGTTGGTGGCTGTATTATAAATGAGACATATAAACATTTAATTTCTAAATAAAAAATTCAGTTGCTTTCTTGACATTTTAAACTTATTTCCTATCACCTCACTAAATTTAGTTTTACCGCTTCTTTGCTGATCAGTATGTTAGTTATGTTTCTTCCTGTCTTTTATGTCTAGAACCACCAGGACAATGTTTAATAGAAAAGAAGTGAGTGTGTATACACTCTTACCTTCTTCCCAAGCTTAGGACAGAAATGTATATTATTTCAAATTTATGCATTCTATTGGCCATAGTTTTTTCCATAAATGTCTATTTTTAGGTTGAAAAAGTTTGCTTCTATTCCTAGTTTGTTGAGACATTTATTATAAATGGATGTTGAGTTCTGTCAAATGCTTTTTCTGCATTTATTGAGATGATCATACAGTTTTTCCTCTATTCTGTTAATACAGTGAATTATATCAATTGATTTTGCATGACAAACCAATCTTATAGTCCTGGAATAACTTCTGCTTGTCATTATGTATTACTATTTTTCTATAATGAATTTAACCTGCTGATGTTTTTAAAGGATTTTCGTTTCTATGTTTATGAAGTGTATTGGTCTGTAATTTTATTTTCTTATAATTTCTCTGTATGGTTACAGTATCAGAATAATGGCCTTGCAGAATGAGTTGAGAAAGATTTTTACTTCTCCTATTTTCCTTTTTCTTTTTTTTAAAGATTTTTTTTTTTTTTTTAGTTTTTATTATTATGTTATTTTTTCCCCCTTGGGGGTGGGGGTGGGTGCAGGGGCAGAGGGAGAGGGAAGAGAGAATCTTTTTTTTTTTTTATTAAATTTTTAAAATTTATTTATGATAGTCACAGAGAGAGAGAGAGAGAGAGGCAGAGACATAGGCAGAGGGAGAAGCAGGCTCCATGCACCGGGAGCCCGACGTAGGATTCGATCCCGGGTCTCCAGGATGGCGCCCTGGGCCAAAGGCAGGCGCCAAACTGCTGCACCACCCAGGGATCCCCAGGAAGAGAGAATCTTAAGGTGTGGAGCCTGACACAGGGCTCAATCTCACAATCCTGAGATCATAACCTGAGACAAAATTAAGAGTCAGGCACTTAACTGACTGATACCCGGTCCATGATATAAACTCAAAAACCAGTTTTTTCTTTTACAACTTAAGTTATTTTGTTATATAAGAAGGGGCCTAGTACTAAACTCTTAGTGTATCTTAGATATTAAAATGTAAAAATAAGACTGGTGACATGTTTTGTGTGGGATTTATTGAGCATCAATAGTCCCAGAACTGCTACAATCACAATATTCTATGGTCCTACTTTTTGCTACTTTTTCCTTGGAAAATAGAAAATAGAAATTCCCTAACATTACCTTCTGCATTGTCATGCCCTCACTGACAGTGCTGGGCACCAACCTAAGTGAATCACCTGAGAACCTGTCACCAGGAGGAGAGATCCAACGGGTTGACTTGGAACCTGTCTTTGCAGAATAGACTTTTCCACACTGTACCAAAAGTCTAATTTAGCTGCTGCCAACACCCCAACCAGGCTTCATGGATCCTGGATCTTTGAATCCTTGAGAGCTTCATATTGGCCCTTCACTGAGTCAGACCTTTGTATTCTCATTCACTACAGGACCTTATGAAAGTCACTGAGGGATCAAAATTGTTTGATTTAATATGTATTTCTTGTTCTCAAATGTATGTTAGCATCACATGTCACTTCAAGAATTTTTTCATTTATTTTATGCAGTTGAATTTGTTGGCATAAAGTTGTTAATAACATTCTCTTATTCATCTTTAAATCTCTGTAGGATCTGTAGTGATAGACCCTTTTATTCATAATATTGGTGACCTATGTCCTCCCTTCTTTACCTCAATCCATCTAGGGGGAGATTTATTGACTGTTGATTTTTCCAAAGAACTAGATTTTTTATTTATTTTCTCTATTATCTGTGTGTATTCCATTTTGTTGATTTGGGCTTTTGACTTAATTTTCCTCCTGATTGCCTTTGATTTGTTCTCTCCTTTTCTAGCTATTTGTAGGGGGCTCATGATCATTGATTTTAGACTTATATTCTTTTCTAATAAAAACATTTAAAGCTGTTAGTTTTCCTCTAAGTGCTGCAGTTGATATGTTGTGCTGTCACTCACATTGACTAACAATATTTTCTAATTTTCTTGCCATACAAGTGCACTATTTAGGTGTGTGTGTGTTTATTTTTAATTTGAAAATCTTTATAGTTCTAAATATCTTATAGTTATTAACTTCTAAATCAATTCTAATTTTGTGGCTATTTAACATGCTTTGCATGATTTTAATCCTTTTAAATTAATAAATACTATTTCTTTAATTGCCAGTATATGGTTGATCATAGTAAGTGCACTATATGCATTTGAAAGGATATGTATTTTGCGCTTGTTGGGAGTATGTTTTATAAATATCTTACTTAAGTTTAGTAGAAAATTATATTCAAATTCTTCCGTGTCTAATTGCTTTGATTCTCATTTTATAAATTGGCAAGTGAAAAGTATTAACATCTACTATCATGATTATGGAAGTATCTGTTTTCTCTTTTATGTCAAAAGATAGGCAAAAATTAAAAAGGCTAAAAATGTCAAAAGTTAGCAATATTTAAAGCAACAGAAATTTATACACTGCTGGTGGAAGTGTAAATTTGTGCCACCGCTTTGGGAAACAATTCAGCATTACTGCACACCTGGGTATTGTATATACACATATATACACATATCCCACAATCCTAAGTATCTACATGCAGTTTTCTTTTGGCAAGCTACAGCAAGACACCTCTGTAGTAACTCATAATAACATTTTTTTGTAATGGAGGAATAAAAGAAACCAGTCCCACTAGTCTTACCAGTAGCTAGGGAGACAAATTGGAGCATTTTTAATCAATTAAATGCTGTAGAAATAACAGCAATAGGAGCTAATTATAGGTATCCCCATCAAGATAGATAAATCTCCCAAAACAACAAAACTCATCAAACTACAAGTCAAGAGGACTACATATGGTATCTCTTATACATAAAATTCAAAACCTGCAACATTCAACTGCAAAGTTTTATATATTCATACAAAACAATGGAATAATAATTCAAAATTAAGCATTATCAGCCTCCTCTGAAAGGCCAGAGCCTTCAAAAGTCCTGAAACATTCCATATCTTAAACTGAGTAGTATGTGTGTTATTGTGTTACTTTTAATATCTTCCATATATATTTTGGTATTCCTTATACCTGCTCAGTATTTAATAAAATAATTTATATGGCATTAATAACACTTAGCTACTCTACATGTCGAGATATGGTGGTATCATCTGATGATGTTGGAATGTTGTAATCTGTTAATTTAATCATATGTAAATTGATGAATATATAAAAACACACATCTCATGTTAGATGTACAATACTAAAAAAATAATTCTTTCAGATATTGTTTTGTGCATTTCAATGTTCTATAATCAAATGTGTACTTATTTATGATTTTTATGTCTTCCTGATAAAATTGTCCTTTTATCATTATGAAATGCTTCGTTATTTTGGTGATACTTCTTGTACTGAAGTCTTATGTGACTTTTTTATGTGATTCTCTGGCTTTCAAATGCTTGTTGTTTGAATGGAACATACTTTTCCATTCTTTTACTTTTGTCTATCTGTGACTTTATATTTAAAATATTTCCCTTGTAGGTGAAATATAGTTGGGTTTTGCTTATTTTATCTATTCTGATTATCTCTTTTAATTGGAGCATACTATCTTACTATTGAATGCAAATAGTTATTTTCCAGTTCTGTAATTAGCAGTACTTCATGGATCTCACTTGCTAAAATCAAGTTGTTGGCGAGGTTGTGTTCCTTTTGGGAGTCTATAAGGGAGAATCCATTTAACTTGCTTTTTCTGTTTTCTAGAGGCTATCTACATTTCTTAACCCTTAACATTCTTCCATCTTCAAAACCAGCAGCATAGCAATTCTCTAACCCAGCTTCCAAAGTCACATGTCCTTCTCTGATTCTCTTCATCCTTGCTCTTTCATTCTGAAGGAACGTGGTAAATTACATTGGGCCTACTCTGATAATCCAGGATCACCTCCTTATCTAAGGTCAGTTAGTTAGTAACTTTAATCTCAATTGCAATTTCATTTCCTCTTTTCCATGTAGCCTATTATATCCACAAATTCTAGAAATTTAGATTGGACGTCTTTGGAGGGGGACCATTGAATAACTGCCAACTGCATATCCTAAAGGGCAGAGTGTGCTGTGAAGCCTTAGGTCAGTTGGGGTTAATGGTCCCATAATCTATCCTTTTTATCATTACTAAAAGTCTTGTAATAGAGTCAATAATTTTATCTTATTAGAAAGGAAACTTGGCTCAAGTTTATTCCTGTAATTCAAAGAGGATGTCTTTACTGCTAAGAAAAACAATAAATTACACTATTCACATTCCCAAATTTATTGGACTTTTCTCTGACATACTCATCTCTACATCACTCATAGTTAATGGAGGGGGCAATTAGGTAACACTAGCACCTTTTACCATAGTTACCAATTTGTAGAGAACTTATTGGTTTCTTTCTCTCAGAAAATTATATTTTTTCATAGTTTGTTCTACCATTTATGTCTATGAAGGGAGAAAAAAAGAAAGGAAAGAAAGAAAAGAAAGAAAGAAAGAAAGAAAGAAAGAAAGAAAGAAAGAAAGAAAGGAAAGAAAGAAAGAAAGAAAGAAAGAAAGAAAGAAAGAAAGAAAGAAAGAAAGAAAGAAAAGAAAGAAAGAAAGAAAAAGAAAAAAGACAATGGAAAAAGATTATAGCATGGAAAAATTTCTTCTAAATACTAATATCAAAATATAATTATCTTTAGAATGGCTTGTATGTATTAGGAACATTTTTAAAGGATCTAACCTTTTTACCTGAATACTCATTGGTTGGCTTAGAATTTTGAGAGATTTGGGTTAGAAACTGTATAAAACCAAGCTAAGAAAAACTATATAAAACCAAAAACAATTAGGTCTTTCTTTGGCTTAATTGTTGCTACTAACCATTGCTTCCTTTAGCTTATTTTGTTATTTTTGAATTGGGATTTCAAGTACAGAGCTTTTCATCTTTAACTTTATTCTACTTTCTGAGGTTGAAAAAATTATATGCATGTGTGTATAAGTAGGTATGCATACACATGTACATATTAAATAGAATATACATAAAAACTTGTCAGAGTCCATAATTCTTTTTTTAGAGTCCATAATTCTAACATATTTAATAGATAAGATTTTTCATTTGTGTTCTTGAAAATTTGGTATGTTGGTTTCACATGTATCTATTTTAATTCACAGAAATTAGGTCATGTTTTAGATCTTATTCTACATTTTCTTTTATCAGTTGACATTACATTTTAAAATGATACATCCGTATTTTTTATTTTTATGATTACATTTAGTTCATTGATATGAATTGCTTCATAACTGTCCATGTTGCATCTACAACATCTTATATAGCCCTCTGAAATAGGGAGAAGATTGATTGCCTCCAAATCCTTGACATTAAATATGATGTAGCATTGAACACTCCACTATGTGTCTCTTCTGGTACCTATTTGAGAATTTAAGTTATACAGGCCTGTATTTCCAACAGCAGTGCATCATGGCTTCTATAGTTTACAGTTCTGCCAGCAAGTCATTATTCTAGGAAATTCCTAAACAAAAGGGAACTACTTAAACACAATGAGGGTCTATAAATCAGAAATAGAAATTCCATTTATTTTAATTTACAAATTTTTTTAATTGAAGCAATAAATACTTGAAAATACCTTATAAAAGACAGCTCAGTAACTGCAGGTTAACGTGAATTTCTATCAGTTCAAAATGTATCATGTATTCTAGACATTGAGGGGCAGATGTAATCATTTATGTTTGAAATGTCCAGTGTAGAGGAATGGGGAAATGTAAACAAGATGACAGAGATGATCTGAGAGTTATAGTACAGCAGTAAGAAATATTTTGACAGTAATGATTATTCAAAGTTACATTGTTAAACTATACCACATTTTGTGAACCAAATTGTCTTATCTTTGTCTTTAAAAATGTCATTTTATAACATAAAATATTATATATTTTACCACATTTGACAGTTATTTTCTTTGCCTGTGCTTTTGGACAAATTTAGGTTTGTATCTATAATTTATAGATTATAGGTCTATAATTTATTCTTGGAGATTGTCTAATAAGATCTGAAGGATTTTTTAAAAATTGAGACTAATTCAAAAAGTGCTTTGATAAAAAATTAGAAAAAAATATTTAGCATGTTAAATGGTTTGGGGGCAAACTATACATTAATGAATTGATTGAAAATATTGGATTATAAAACAAGTAGACTTTGGCTTGATAGCATTGGTTTAATTTTATTAACTGTGGTTCTAAGAAAAATCAGCTCTGGAAAACTAACTGTAAGATAAAAAGATTTTGACTTTTCTTTTCTCTCTGTTTAATTAAAAGTTTCTCAGGTTAGTGTAAAATGGGGGCAATCAAACATTATGACCACAATTGGCTAAGTTAGAAATGAGGATATGTTGCTTTTTTAAGTTATTTAATCTCCCGCGAAGCACATCAATATGAAATATATATGAATGATGAAGAAAACAATATGCTATTAGTATCTCAGTGAATATTTTGACTTTTGGAGAAATGGCTTACTTTGGAATGTAGAGCTGCAATTTGAGACACTGCCATAGCTCCTTGTTATCATGACACTTGAGGACCAAAGACACAGGAAGGTGGTGCCTCTATTCTGTACAAGATCTCAAGTAATGGAAATACCTCCAGATTATTATGTTGTGTTTTCCCTAGCCATTCTCTCACAGAATATTACTTCATATACTTGCCAACATTCATGAACCTTCTATTCTGATCAGCACAATTACCCCACTGAGTCAGCTTTGAAAGGGTTCAAAAATGGATGCTGGATAGTGACCAAAGAAGGTCGTCTTTGGGAGGGAAGCAACTCTATCAGCTAGTGCTTAATGATAGGGGCTTAGCATATATGCAGTTTCTAGAAACTATGTAGAACTATGTAGCCTCATGTTTTCAGCAAGGCCCAATCAATATTTTGTTTCATGAACAAACTTATAATATTGTATATATTTTCAAAACCATCTTTTTCCCATTGAGAGACTTTATAATGTTCATTTTTAATAGTTTTCATCAGTACAAGAAAAAAAAGCAAAGCTACAGGAAGAGAAAACACTTAAAGTACTCACTGTAAGTTCTCAGAATCCTCTCCCTCCTATGTACACACTCAGATGTATATAGTTATCCCCCAAGATGCTTCATAATTGAGATCATTTTATTACATTCTTAAATTTTTCTCAAGTCTTCACAAATATGTTTCTTGATTATTCTCAGGCTTTAATAACATAGGAGTTTATAAAATATCATGCATCCCAGTGTTGTATAAAATAGCAATACAACATTAAAAATATAATTTAATATATAATTAAAGAACTGTTTAAAAATTATGACATTTCCTTATAAGGAATGCTATGTAGTCATTATGTATTTTTAAATGCTTAAATCGCCATTCCTTATCCATCATTTTTAACATAGAATTTCACAGTACTATAAAAGTTATAAACAGTATAAAATATATGGTTATTTACTATGATTATATATAAATATATTTCCATGCATAGATAAAACCTTGCAAAATATGTAGCAAAAGTTTTAACAGTGGTTATTTCTGAATTGACTACAAGATAAATTTTTTCTTTCCCCTTTAGACTTTCCAATATGTCTGAATTTTGCGGAATAATATTACTTTTATAATACACAGAAAACTATTTTTTAAATGTTAAAATTAAAACTTTTGAAACAAAATTTAGCATATAACTTCACTACAAGACTCAAGTAAGCAAAATATAGGACAAAATACATTCCATCTCTTAGGACACTAACAACCTTATTGTCATCTCACCAACATACATTTTTAAAACTTAGAATGCTTTATTTATATACTTATTTATTAGACATTTCAAAGCATGTCATATGTGAAAAGCATTTAATAGATGGTGATAGTGCACTGTAAATAAGATCAATTAGTCCCTCTTTTTTGTTGTATGTTTTCTAAAGAAATTGGTAATAACACAGTGGACTTGGGAAGTTGTCTCAATGTTCATATTGTAGAGTTTTATAAGTATCACCTTTAAAGTATATCTAAAAAATAATTGCATGCATAACCTTTTTGTTTAGTTTCTTACACTATATAATTTGAAATGTCTGTGGTTATCTATCATTGTTTTTGTTGAATCTAACTTTGTTCTAGTCAAATAGCATTTTCTAGTACAAAGGTTTGCTGAATGAATAATTTTCAACAAATTTTCTCCTATGTATTTCATAACTTCAGAATGTCTGGAACTATTATACTTCTCATATACAAAACTCCTTGTCAGAGTTTCCAGAATTGGGGTAAAATTACAAACAGTGGAATCTACAGTTCTTAAAAGTACAGTTGAAGTTTTGATAAATACATAAAATCATGTAACCACTACCCCAAGTAAAATATAGAACATTTCCATCACCCCACAAAGTTTCCTTGTGTTATCTTCCAATCACATAGGCAATCCCCCTTCTGATTTCTATTATCCTATATTACATTATATATCATATATTATTATAAATGGAATCAATTTGTATTCTTTTGTGTCTTGATTCTTGCGTATGACATAATACTTCAAAAGTTATCCATGTTAACTCCTGTTGAACTTCTGTTCATTTTTATTGCTGAATAAGATTTAACTATATGACCACACTTGACTCTACTTATCTATCCTTTCATTGATGAGCATTTAAATTGTTTTAAGTAGTAGGAACTTGCAATTAAAGCTACTGTCAACATTCATGTATAAGTTTTTCTCTTTAAATATATGTTTTCATTTTTCTAGGCTATATAGTCAAGGATTTCCTGGGGAGGTATATGTTTAACTTTTTTTTTTAAATGCCAAACTGTTTTCAAAAGTGGCTGTACATTTTTACTCTGGCATCTGCAATGTGCAAGAGTTCTAGTTTCTCTGCATTCTTGATAATACTTGGCAATGTCAGTCTTTTAAATTTTAGTCATTTTGTAGCTATGTAATGTTATCATGTGTCTGTTAATTTCCCAGATGAATAAAGGTGAACTTTGGCTTATTGGTTATTAGCATCTGCTATTTTATTAAATATCTGTTCAAACTCCTTCCCCCATTAAAAACCTGTGGTTGTACTAATTAAAAAATATATATGCACTCCTATGTTTATTGCAGCATTATTTATAATAACCAAGATATGGAAACCACCCAAATACTCATCAATAGATGAATGTAAAGAAGATATGGTGTGTATATGTAAAGGGAATATTACTCAGCCATAACTAAAGAATGAACTCTTGCCATTTGCAACAATATGGATGGATCTAGAGGGCCTAATGCTAAGTGAAATTTGTCAGAGAAAGACAAATACCACATGATTTCAGTCATGTGGAATTTAAAAAAACAAAACAAACAATCAAAAAAAAGGAGAAATAAAAAAAGACTCTTAAATATAGAGAACCAAGTTGTGGTTGCCAGAGGGAGGTAGGTGGAGGATGGGTAAAACAGGTGGAGGAGATGAAGAATACATTTATCATGATGAACACTGAATAATATATAGAATTGTTGAATCATCATATTGTACACCTAAAACTAAAGATAAAAAATAAAATAAAATATTGAAAATAAATTTTAAAATATACTTGTTTTTCTTTTTGATATTGCTTCATTGGTTTTTTTCTATATTCCAGATCAAAATTTTTTGTTAGATACATGTATCATAAATATTTTCTCCTGACTTGCCTTTTCATCTTCTTAATGGTGATTTTCAATTAGCAGTTTAACATCTTTCTTCATCTACATTTACTTTTCAATTGTTGCTGTAACAAATTCCCTAAAATTTAGCAGTTTCAACAACATAAATTTACAACCTTAAAGTTCTGTAAATCTCACATGGGGCTCAAAGAGGTTAGCAGACTACATTCCTTGCTGGGGGCTCCAAGGGAGAGATCTGATCCTTGTTCATTAGCATTGTTGGCAGAATTCAGTTCCTTGCAATTGTAAGGACTGAGATCTTATTTTCTTGCTGGCTGCCCACCAAAGGTTGTTCCCAGATTCCAGAGGTTTCCTGCATTCTTTGGCTCTTGACTCCTTCCACCAGCTTCAGAGCCAGAAATGATGGATTGGGTCCCTTTAACACTTTGAATCTGTCTTTTTTCCTTTTTATGTCTTACTCCTTTCTGACCCACTTGATTGTAAGAACTCAAGTGGTTAGATTGGGACTACCAGATAATCTCCATACTCAAGATTCATACTTTTTAAAAAAATTATTTATTTATTTATTCATGAGAGACACAGAGAGAAAGGCAGAGACATAGGCAGAGGGAGAAGCAGGTTCCTTGCAAGGAGCCCCATGTGGGGCTTGATCCCCAGACATTGGGAACGTTCCCTGAGCCAGAGGCAGATGCTCAACCCTGAGGCACCAATTGTCCCAAGATTCATATTCTTTATCACATACACAAAGTGCCTTTCCACATGTAAGGTAACATATTCAGATTCTGGAGATTAAGGCATGGACCATTATTATGTCTACTAAATCATAATTTTGTTTTTTCATGATTAGTGCCTCTTATGTTCTGATAACTGTTTGCTTTCTTTATTAGCACGAAGGGTTTTTTTTTATTATACCTTCAGTAAGTTTTATAGTTTTGACTTTTATGTTTAAGTCTATGATGCATCTCAAATTAATTTCTGTGTGTGGTAAGAGGTTCAAAGTTGAGATTCATTTTCCATTCATTTATCCATTTGTAATAGTGCCATTTGTTAAATTTGGAGTCATAGGCTCTCAATTTATAGGTTGCTCTGATTCCTAAGACCTTTTTTCTATATTTATGCCTAAAATTTCACCTCTGCCCTGCATTGTCATTAACTGTCTTAAAAAACAAGTTTAGACTTCTTCATGTTAATTTGCCTTTTTCTCTGAATATCTGAGGGTTTTTTCTCCTTGAATATAAAATATGTATAGAGATTATCATAGTGTCATATCATTGACTTAATGTTAAAAGTTTTAAATTGTTTTTTAAAAAGCTGTGTGTGACTGTATGTATCAGATGAAAAAATATATTTTCCCCTACTCCAAAAAAAGAAAGCAGATGAGATTTCATATTCTTGAGTTGTGTGGTTACATTTGCTTAGAAGTACTAATAGCACTTCTTTTTAGATGTGTGTTCTGGCCAAGTAGAGAAAGATAGTCCTAGAGACAATCTTCTGTACACACCTAGGTAGACCCAGAGCATGTCTTTGTTCTGAAAACTTATTGTCCACCAAAGGATTTGGTCATATTTCCTGGAAGAAGAGATTATTTGATGGCATTGTCTTAAGAGGACAGAGGAATTGACTCATTGCTACAGAATAGCTTCCCCAGGACTGGGAAAGAAAGACTAGGCTTTCCGATTTCTTGGAAAGGTAGAGACTGCTTTATTCACGCAGAGTAGCATGGACAGGGCTGCTGTATTGTATCATTTCAGGGGTTTCTATTTACATGGCTTAGAGAGTGAGAATGCCTCCTGTAGTTTTATATCTCAGTGTCTCTGGCACATGAAGCTGGCAAGACCTCTTAAGAAGGTGGTTACAGAAATGCTTGTACAAATTTGCTACTAGGACTATGGCCTTAACAGAAATGGAGAGGGTTGAAATGCTAACCTATAGTCAGATGAATGAAGATCATCTACATAGCCTGTCTAGACAACATTGTCAGATGCAGTAATTGACAGTGTCATTATTTATCAAAAATACTGGCAATGGTCAATATGTTTTGATTGCAAGAGATTTTCTTTTTATAATCAAGGTGTTTGGCCTTGGATTACAAACCAAGGAAGGGGGAAGGAGCCATGCAAAGCAGGTCATCTAGAACTTACTGTTCTCACAGAAAGTGAGAACTAGAATCAGATTTATTTAATTAATAAAAAGCTGTGGATGTCAAATTTACATGTATTTACATCATATAATTCATATTGTAGGAGGTTTTGAATTTTGCTTTTATCCTTAATTCTATATTGTTATTTTTTTATTCATTAACTTTACTTAAAACCATGATCTGAAATTCTAAAGCAAATTCCACAATATGGATATATCTTATTTATTTAATAATTTCTGATTAATTTTTAATAGTTGTCAAATTATCTCTAAGAAATAGTGTATCAAATTATTCTCCCATCCATCAGTGTTTGGCTGTGGTGCCTACATTGCATCTCTCAGATCTGAGTTCATCTTGTTTCTGCTTAATAGGTAAAAATGGCAATGATTGCTTCCCCTTCAATTTTATAAAGAAAACTGTTAGGAAACTTTTTCCCTAGAAAATTGTTTCTATTTGTCAAAATCACTGAGATCATTTTGCATAATTTTTTCAAATACTTATAAAAATCTCAATTCAAATGAGAGCTTATTAAGATACTTATAGAATATCAATTGTTATGCTTTCTTTATTAGAAGCAACCCACTTAAAATATTCTATAAACATTGTTTTGGCTTAAAGACCTGAAAATCCAGCAGATTTATTCTCACTTTAAGATTATATTACTAATTTATATTCTATAAGTAATTTAGAATTCAAATATTTCAATCCATTAAACACAAATAGATTTTTCCGAAGTACATTTCCATATCATCCTGCTTATCTTTCTGGAGTAATCTATACTAGGTTTTGAAGTCAATAGGTGATGATGATGATATGCCTAGTTCCTAGGTATTCCAAGTATCTTGACTATACCTTAGCCTTAACTGAAGTTTCCTGAATATTATTCTTGTTCCATAAACTTGTATGAAAGATAACCCATAAAATTTGGGGTCCATTTCATGTAATGTTGGGGCTAGGCTCAGTGTAAGTTATATTTAATGTAATTCAAATATGACAATCAAAATTAACTGGAAAAAATGTAAAATTTACTTAGAGTCTCTTAAATAATGTGAAAATATGTTCCATTCAAAACATATATCAAATCTTTTTGAAAACCACTTTCTTTTGCCTGTTCTCTCTCTAATGACATTTAGCTCCAAAATCGTTCTCTACCTCTGATCTATCTCTCCTGAAATTGTCTTAAACTGAGATAGTCAAACTTTGTATCCGTTGTCTCTTGTTATGATAATGTTGTGAAAAAATACTCAGGAAACCCTAGGCATTAACAATAAATATTTTTTAGCTTACAAAACTGAAGGCTTCATTTGATTTGTGCTGGGTTCACACATGCATGTATTGTCAGCTACAGGCCAGCTAGGCAGCTCTGCTGATCTTGGCCAGATTTATTCAAATGCTAGAATTAGCTGGCTATTGATTGATGATCTGGATTGGGATGACTGTGGGTGTTTGGGCTTATTGCTTGTGTCTCATCCTTTAGTAGTTTCACCCAGACATTTTCTTTGCATGGTGACGTCAGAAGGTAACAAGTATCAAGCCAATTGCACATGTGCTTTTCAAGTCTCTGCTTTCATTTCACATGCTAACATCTTATTGGCCAGAACATGTTACATTGTAGAATAAAAATCCAGAGTGAAAGTTAAGAGTTAAATGTAATGAGGCTCAGTGCAGTGTAGGTAATAGAGAATTAGGGCCATTCATACAAGTAATCTATCAAAGGCAGTTTTGTTTCTCTCATTGTGGTGTGTGTGTGTGTGTGTGTGTGTGTGTGTGTGAGAATTTCTCTACCGTTTTCCAATACTACTTTGGATAGCCCCTTAGGTACCTCAATTTTGCCTTCCAAATTTACTTTGGTTTGCATAATTAAAATGAAGAAGTCGTTTAAGTTAGAATTAACATCAGTGTGGGTATTTAAATTAAGAGTAAGTAGAGAAGAAATAAATAAAATGTCTAATGTTTGGGAAAAGGGAAAGAGGCTGTGAATTTTTATGTTAGCGTTTTTATCTTGTTACCAAAAAAAGTAATGTTGGAAAAGAATACATCCTAAGAGCATGTTCTTCCACTGCAGAAGCTACCCCCAGAGAAAAGCTTAGACTTTGCTCTTAGTTATTAGGGAATCATTGCTCTTTGGCCTGCTCATCTGAATGCAATATTATTCAAAATCAGATATCCCACTGGAGCAATACTATGGCCCAGATGGTCAAATTATAACATCTCCTCTTCCATTTTTTTCCAGCTCAAATAATTTTTCTCAAGATTAATGGAGAATAACTGCAGGGTGAAAACTAGTATTTTATCAAGTTCTTGAATAGGTCCAAATTTTCCTCAGAGGTACTTTAGCAGTCCGTGACATTTGTAAAACTGGCATATGGGAAATGAGACAAGTCAAATCCTCAATTTTTACAGTAAAATATAATTTTCTCTCAGGACTGTCTGACATTCAAAGTATGAATCATGAACCATGGGTTATAGAGACAGAGGGAAATGCTGTTGTCTTCTGTCCCCACTTATTAATTTTATATTCTTTGGAGTTTTAATTAATAGCATTATGTTTCAATTTCCTCCTCAATATAATGGAGGCAGTGAGTTTTTTTTAATATATGTACTTAAATGAAAACATGTAATACAACACCTTATGACATTGTACAAGAGCATCAGTACTCCTTGGTTCCTATCAACAAATGTATACTCTGGGGAAAATGACTGGAATGATATCCTTTTTTTCCACTATGATAATGATTCTCAGCCTTGGCTGTATATTAAAATTGCCTGGGGAGTTCATGATAAATTGTATGTCTGGGATCTACCATGGGTCAATTAAGTCAGTATCTCTAAAGGGGTGGTTCTCAGGTAATCATGTTTTTTGGCAAAATTCCCTAAGTCTTGTCCCTAAGACAAGACTATTCTGATTGTGATGAAGAGTGAGAGTTCGGAACTATCGCTCTCCAGTCGCAGTTCTCAGTGTGGCTACCAGAGGAGGAATAGCAGCAGCTGTGGCAGCACCTGGAGCTTGTCCAAAATGCAAATTCTCAGGCCTTTCCCCAGATCTGCTTAATCAGAATGATGGGGGTGGAGAACAGCAGGGTTGTGTCTTAATGAGCCCTCTAGGTGATTCTGATGCACAATAATTTTTGAGAACCATTGATGGAATCAATCGTGATCAAATTTAATGGATAAAACAATCACCTGAAATAGTTGCTCAACATGTGGATTTTGTCATTATTCTCACAACTTTCCACTAAAAAACAGTTAATTTTATTGTTGTAAACCACAATTAATATAATTAATATATCTGAAAAATGACTCCAAAATGTCCATTTGAGTTCAAGTCCTAAAGATTCTGAATCAATGGGTCAGAGTGGGGGCTTAGCAAACTACATTTTTAAAAAAATTTATTTTATTCATGAGAGAGAGAGAGAGAGAGAGAGAGAGGCAGAGACATAGGCAGACGGAGAAGTAGGCTGCTAGTAGGGAGCCTGATGCAGTTCTTGATCCCAGATCCCAGGATCACACCCTGAGCTAAAGGCAGAAACTCAACTGCTGAGTCACCCGAGCATCCCAGCAAACCACATTCTTAAAGCATCCAGAAGATCCTGTTCCAGAGGAGCAACCTTTAATTTGAGTAGTACGATCCATAGTCTTCTATCACTGTAGAACACAGAATATGTGTACATGTATATGTCAGTACTTTTAACCAATAATTCATCTGCTCTTTCCCCATAGCTTTACAGAAATGCCTTTATGAAAATATACTTTCAGGCTACTTTTCACATAATATTTTAAGGGTTAAAATAAGAAATGGCTTCATGGCAAAATCTTCTGCATGTTCTCCATACATGTTTTCATTGCTCAGTAGTTCTCTTTATAAAACCAGTATAATTATTATACTTTATACACATAAATATATATTTATAGATATATAGTTATATATATAAACTATATTTTATAAGGATAAAATTCATTTCCAAGTAAATTATCTTCTATACTGACTACTGAAACAAATTTTCTGACTCAAACAATTAAAATAGTATTTATATTTCATTTTTGCGAGAACTGCCATATAATTTATAGACACATTTAGTATTGATTGCAGTAACTATATTGACTTAAGTGTTTAATATTTTTCCCTCATAGTATTTTTTTGTATTGTCAATTTTCTTGAGTGTCTCCTTTATTATGTTGCCTTAAGCTCTTAGTAAATATAACAAAATGAGAAATACTGTAATAAATATTAAACTTCAAGGTAATTCAAACCCCACTTAGTACATTCAATTATCCTGAGATAATGAATGTAATCTACTGGTTTAAGAAAGTCTAAGAAGAGGAATATCAAGTACTGGCAGTTTTTAAAAAGACAACTAGAAATATGTTAGTTTAGTTAAAACCCAGCACATTCTGTCAATTGTCTGCATACATTTGACAATATAGACAAGACTATTCTGAGAGCTCAGTTGCTGGGTTTTGGTGAGAAAAAAATATGTATTCTCTAGATTATGTAAGTCTATATGGAAAACTGTATGTCCTGTTGACAAGAATGCTGCTAAGTCCCAACTTTTGGCTCTGATAAACTCTTGCAGTGTAGCTCACACTCACGGATTTTGCAAGTCTCTGGTTGTTTGTCTTGAGTGGAATTGTTCTCAACACATCCTTTTGGCCTGTCAAATTTTAAATCTCCATTTAGAACCTGCAGCATAAATATCAGAATACCCAGTTTGTTTTCAATAGGTCTCTTAGTAAGTGAATTTAGGCTCATAGCTATGGTGTGCCTAAAAAAATAAAAATTTAAAAAATTTAAAAAAGAAAAAACTAAAGAAAAGGCAAAAAAAGTGAACTTGAGAATATATCAAACTATAGTCTTATAGAAGGATTTCATTTTGTTTTTAAAGGCAGTCAAGTTTATGAATACTTCCTTAGAAATTCTCTAAGAGATAGTAAATCAACATATTTTACATATTTTCCACACTTCACTAAGCTTTTATTAAACAAAGGATTCCAATAGTGCATGTAAAAATTCATATTTCTTTATCCATAGAATTCCATGGAATAGCCTCTTCATGTGTTATGGTGAAAAAAAATACCACTGAAAAGACAGATGTTTATGATTATCTTCTAGAGAACATGTGCCTCTGAGTATGCCACGTGCAAGGGAGAGTCTCAGCATACAAAGTGGCCTGATTTCTATGTCTGTGCAAGGAATTTTATTTCAAAATATTAGAAATATTTTTAAATTTAAAAACCTTACAAATTTTGTTTTTTAAAAAAGAATTAATACCGTGTCTTATCAGGCAAGGAGTTTTTGCAATGATAACCACTGAAAAGTTACTGAATTTTCAGCTGAACTATCCCATTTTTAAGTAGTTGCGTACATGTTTTACATTTTTAAACCTTCAAGTGTAACACATAAATTCAAGCATGGGACCATTGTAAACATACAGCTTAATGAGTCAGTTATATTGACATATTTTTAAATAAAAAGCATGATGTGAATAAATCATTAGATTGCTAAAGGGCCTGAGGGTTCAGCAACAATCTATGAATAAATTTCAATCACTTTAGGAAGAACAATCTAGAAGGTACCTAGGTTTGGCACTGACAAAGAGAAGTCTCTGGTCTGTGGGCTTGTAATAAAGAGTGTGACTCCATTTTTGATGTTTGGTTGCTAACAGCTTTCAAGTGCCACCACTCTCCCTGCTCTTATTGCCCCACATCTGAGCAAGCTAAGAAAGTCCAGGTGCTCCCTCCTTTGCAAAAGTGGAAAGTTCAGACTTTTCAATATTGGTCCACATGGAAATTCTTATTCTAACCTCACTCCCTAATTACCATAAATACTCGAAACAAGTTTCTCTTTCTGCCCTCTTAGCTGTTTTCAAACCTATTTAAGAGATAAGCCTATCTGATAGAGACATTCTCCCCAGAAATCCCCCTTTTGTGAGTAATAAGCCTTTAAGTACCCTCTTGGCTCATGTGTGGCTTCATCAGTCTGAAAAGCTGAACCAAGTTTCGGAATGAGGGTCCATTCCTCCTCAGTGGGGTGATTATAATAATGTTGAGTAACACATTGTCTTTGATTTGAAAACTAAATTTTATAGCTTAAATGAATTTTCTCTTTTTATCTAAGAGAAAACTGATACTCAGGTAGCCTGGCCAATAGTACACATTTGATTTACAGAATGGCTTGGATGAGATCTAGGTTCTACCATAGTGATGTTTTTCTAACTCACATCCTTTACTTGAACAGAACACTTAAAAGTGAGTGCACAAATGTTAATGATATAGAAGGAGTATTAACATTTTATAAAAGTAATTTAGGGCAGCCCGGGTGGCTCAGCGGTTTAGCACTGCCTTCAGCCCAAGGCCTGATCCTGGAGACCTGGGATCGAGTCCCACGTCAGGCTCCCTGCATGGAGCCTGCTTCTCCCTCTGCCTGTGTCTCTGCCTCTTTCTCTCCTTCTCTCTGTCTGTCTCTCATGAATAAATAAATAAAATCTTTTTTAAAAAAGTAATTTAGTTTACATGCACATTTTAATATCACTGTCCTCACCCCTAAGTGGCTTATACTCCTTTTGTGAATCTCAAACTTCCATCACGCTATCCATCAGTTTATTAAAATTTGTTGGCTATTTTCTTAGGTAATTCATCCTCCACACTTTAAATTGTTACATTTATAGTTATTAGACTAATAGTTCTTTGAGAGCAGCAATTCTGTCTTCTTTGAATATTGTTATCTCCAGTGCCAAGAAAAATAAAATGGATTATCATAAATATTCAATAAAGATTTCTGAATGTATGGATGAATGCATCAATAAAAACATCTCTGAAAAAGTATAATACAGCCTTCACAATTTTGAAGACTCTCACATTTTGGCATAGCAACTTAATAAAAATCATTCAACTCAAATTATTTGCTGCTTTTACCAATTACATTAATTATTTAATAAGCACTTATCTTTCCTAGCATTGGGCTAATTTCTTTGATTGTATTATTTAACTTACTTTCCTCAAGAATCAATAGAGCATTTTTTATTTTATTTTTATGTTTTAAAAATTTATTTATTTATTCTTGAGAGACACACAGAGAGAGAGGCAGAGACACAGGCAGAGGGAGAAACAGGCTTCCTATGGGGAGGCTGATGAGGGACTCAGTCCCAGGACCCCAGGATCATGACCTGAGCCAAAGGCAGACACTCAACCACTGAGCCACCCCGGTCCCCTAGAGTAGATTTTATTTCCATTTTAAGCTAAAAAGTTGTCTTATACAGGATAATTAACATGCCAAATATTTCTCTCATTTCTTTTTTTGCATAGCTTGGTAAACAAGACTCAGAGATTTGGACTCTGCCCCTTCCTCAATGGTGGAAGAGAAGTAACAGTGAAGTTGGAGCATTTCTGGTAATCCCAGGTTTTAGTTGAGACTCGGGGAGATCTAGAACATACCAGCTGACCCAGAGTCTAGGTCCTATCAAAACTGTCTTGAAGAAATAATGCATTTTCACCCATAGTCCTTTCCTGAATGATTAATTCTATATGCTTCATTCATATGTTACTTACATATAGTTATTAGGTGCCTACTCTGTTCCAGATACCATGATATTCAATGGCAACCAGTCATGATCCTTCTGTGTGTGGGACTTTACTTAGTGGGGAGGAGGGGAAATAGATAAGAATCAGATTAAAAAGAGTAAATATTTTATTCTAAATGAAAAATAACTTACGTTATATGAACAAAGTCTATACTATGGACCCCCCCCCCTCAAGGAGTTGTCATGAAGAATGAATGTAGTATAGGACGCCTGATAAGAAAAGTTGATCACACTAAACTCTTTCCCAGAACATCTTGCTTCAGAGGATTGTACTGAGCTGATTCTTCAAAGGGAAGCTATATTGTGAAGAAAAGTAATACTTCAAACCCAGCCCTAAGGTGGTCATGGGAAGTATCCATGCACCATGCATCTGAAAGTACAGATTAGCTCAGCTGATTGCTAGTTGTAGTACTGTGTTCTATATCACAGAAACTCCTTCATTTCTAAGCAAAATCCTAGTTAGATCATTTTAGTTGGATTATTAGTGTTTTACATTATTCGAAAGTTTACTAAATTGTGGATACAAGTAGAGTTTTCCAATATCAGCTTTTATCTTAAATGAAGCTATTATCATGGCTACTCATCTGTGTGTGTTAGTTTTGAATTGGCTTTGAAGTAGGGAATGGAAGAATGGTGATGTTTATCGGGTTTCTTTAGATTTCCAGTCATCACATTCACCATCAAAGTTTGAAACTCAGCTGGTCTGCTTTTCATCCTAGGCATTTCTTTTTTTATTCTTCCTCTCATTCTTTTAAACCTGTGTTGTTCTTCTCTCATAACAACATAGCCCGCAGGCAAAAGTTTTTTTTCAATGATCTTAAGTTTTTGAATCATACAATCTGAGACAAATTATGGTAGGGAACCTAGCTATTTCATTTACTATTTTGTTCCTAGGAATTAGAACTTTACCTAGACAGTTACTAAGCAACAAAAATATTTCTTCACAGTTAAATTCTCTTCTCTTGAGCCACACACTTTTTAAAAAGGTCTCATAGTTATCTTTTATCAATTCATTTTTATAATTACTTGTTTGATTTCTTAGATTTTCACATGAACAGGATTATGTCATAGGTAGGTGTGAATTCAACTCAAATCCTAGGAAGTGGGATGACAGAGGTCTGTTTGTATGCATTCCTATTTACTTTCTGCTCAAATTGTGTTCATCACAAGGATGTTCATCTATTTTTCTTCATGATATTTAAAAATCTCATATAATCACTATATCTAAGAATTATTTACTTATCTAAATATGTGAAGCATTCTTACTCTCACAATGATATCCTATTTGGGCCATTTGCAAGACACTGAGATGTCTAACACAGTGCTGCTTATGCTGTAGTCATTTGGCTTTTTGTATGTATATCATTGAGTAAGATTAACAATATACTTTTTTTTTTAAAAAGAGAGAGAGCACAAGTTGGGGAGGGGGAGGGATAAAAGATGAGGGGGAGAGAAAATCTCAAGCAATTTTCATAAAATTGGCATACATTTTGTTAAATAAAGATTTTGCTTTACTATTTTTAACAATGTGAAATATGGATCTTTTGTATATCAGATGTATATTATCTTCAAGAAATTTCAACTTTTGTGCTATATGAATCACTAACTTAACCAACCAGTATTTATTAAGTTCTTCTTGTATGCCAGAAATTATGCAGACTCTTCAGATGTTTATACAATGCAGAGCTTCCTGTCTCCAAGTACATGTGTACATGTTGTCTAGCAGAGAAGACCAACATATAAACAAATATTTATACAATGGAGGTATGCAGTGAGGGAAGAGAAGTATCTGGTATCTATTTACAGACATATATTGTAGGAAGTTTTATTAAATATCAGTTCATTAGATCAGAACCATTTTCTCTTTTAACAGATTAGGAGACTAAGTGTCAGAGAGGTCATCCCACTTGTCCAAGGTCACAGTAATTTGAGAACACATATACAGGTTGGTTCAACTCTTACCAGTGTATTTTCATTTTTATTTAGCTTCTTAGAAGGAATATCTATAAGAAAAACAAGATAACAATTAATTCTTTTCCTCCCATTTTATATCCTCATTAGTGATTTTTTAAAAAGCTATGTCTTTCTATGGAGATGGAGTTACTTTGCCAGTGAAAATATATGTCTTTCAAAATAGATCTAAAACCCTGTGGGTTTTCACTATCAGAGAATTTTCCATTCTAATTTACCTCCAGTTGTTATAGTATTTAGTAAGCACTTACTTGTAAAATTGATGAGTTATCCTCTGTTTCTTGATTTTATATACATCATTCCTCTTGCTTCACTTGTTAGTAACCTACTTTAGAACAGTGATTGGATATTTCTCTGGTTTAGTCTGTCCACTTGATGTATGAGTCAAATGTTAATATGTTAATATATTATGGACATTACTTGAAAGAAATAATATTTTGATGATTTAAAATATATTTCCCTATATATTCTATCATACTCCCAACTATTGGGAAGAGAATAGTAGCTAGTTTATTCTTCCTTTCCACACCCATGCCTATCATTAATATTTCTAGTCATGCCTATCATTAATATTTCTAGTGTTTATATAAAAGTAAGAAAACTAAATTAGGAAATTAGCAGTATTGCTCCTATGGAAGAATGCTAAACTTGCCATCAAGAATGACATTACAGGAGCGCCTGGGTGGCTCAGTGGTTGAGCCTCTGCCTTTGACTCAGGATGTGGTCCCGTGGTCCTGGGATTGAGTCCCACATCAGGCTCCCCGCATGGAGCCTGCTTATCCCTCTGACTATGTCTCTACGTCTCTTTCTCTGTGTCTCTCATGAATAAATAAATAAAACCTTAAAAAATGACATTACAAGTTTCATAAAAGGATAACTCTAATCTTTAATATAATTTTTCAACTGCAAATTTGGCACTTGTCAGTGTTAGAGCAGATTGATATGACTATCATTTTAGGATGATGCATCAGACATAATTATTTCTTATTATAACATAACAAACCATCCAAAGAATTGTTTATTTATGATGATGGTGAGTTAATTTGTTTCCCTTTGAATTTATAGGGCATGAAATATTTCCAAATGTTTGTGTGTATTTCCAACACAGTGCCAGAAACATCAACTGGTGTGCCTTGACAAAATTTGCACTAGAAAACAATATGCAAATACACTAAGTAGTTGAAGATTGGGTTATCCTTGAACCACAATAACAATTATCCTCAAGGAAATCCTAAGCAGTCATTTTCCAGCATGTTATGCCATGGGAAGGTAGGAGATAAGATTAAATTGGCCTGGCCAAGGCAAGTCAAATGTTTGATATCCTTGTGTAAGTGTCGTTTTGTAGCTTCCCTCTCCCATCATCCCTCTATTGAAATGCAAGGCTCTAAAAGAGAGAAAGAGAGAGAGAAAGAGAGAGAGAAATTTAAGACTCCAAAGACTAAGAAAGCATCTTGGGCATGGTGTTCCACTATTGCTAAACTTTAGGATAATAAACACTGCTTTCATCCTTTAGGCATGTATAATCTCTAATGTATTCATGATGTCTGTTTGTGTTAGTTGATTACTGACCTCTTTTGTCTCACATAACCATCACTACAGAATTCATATAGAAAGCTGCTAATAATTAGAAATGCTTTACATATGGCTAATTTTTGCTCCTTCTTATGCATTTTGATATTTAAATCCAGTCCTATTTTTTTGTTGTTGCTGTTTTCTCTTTCTTGTTAGACTCCACATTTCCCTCCAGAATATTATAAAAGCTTAGTGACATCAACTTCACGCTTAAATCATAATATGGTCATGAAATTGATCCATAATACCTCAGTGTAGAAATGAACTAAGAATAATTTCAGATTTGTTCAAATTTGTTATGGTGTCTGATAAAGACAACACATAAAATTTTAAGTAGTTTATTTTAATCAAGTAAAATAAAATGAGAATATTTGAATATACTCTTATAAAAATATTCTGTCCAAGTCAAATTTTCATGTTTCAAAAGTGACTGAATAACTACTTCTGATATTTTTTGTAACTCTAAAGTTTTTCCCTAAAGTACATGAAATATTACTAAAAAAAATAAGAACATTTTATATAGAAGAAAACCATAAATCACTATTACATAAATGTAAAGTTGGAGAAACCACTTTTGGGTATCATAGAGGACCTCTAAATATGGAAGGACTCCTCTGGATAAGTTTGTTAGAAAGTGCCAGAGCTTTCATATAGCAGGTCTGGTAGGAGCATCCAGTGGAATGCTACTCAGAAGAAATCCAGGAAACACCCCAAATAGTGCCTGCCGTAATCATACCCACACCTAGATCTCATTTCTTCATAAACTTTTAGGATGATTCATTATTAAGTTCCTAAAATATGATGAAAACAGCAAAACCAGTCAGTGGTAAATTTATTAAGGGAAAGTTGCCTGTATTCTTCCAGTTGATTTTGGATATCCAAATGAATTTGCATGCTATTTTCCACTATATGGCTTTTAAAGACCAATCCCTCTGGAGATCATTCCATTAATGTCTTTTTCAGTGATAGTCATCTGATATCAGAAACATTGTGGTAAGTGGTCTAAATCTGGTATCAAAATGTCTTGATTTTGGTCTTAGTTTTCTTAAAATAGAATGTATCGAGTCTATCCATATCACCTCAGAGTTTAAACTAAGACCTTGGAGATTTCAATAGCAGGCAAGAAGTATTCACACCTTCAGAACAGAGATGATTGATTGTTCATGCATCACTTGCTAAGACTAAAGAGTAGTTCTGCTATCCTTAGTCCATTACCCAGCTTCTAAACAAACAAGTCTAGAAATTGATGGAGATGAAAGTGAAAGAATCTTTCTTTGTTGGATTTTCAGTCAAAAAAAGAATGCTAAATGTATCTAGTTGCCTCCTCACTGGAGACTGTATAGCAGGACTCTTCCCACAACTTCAAGTCATCTAATGGGGATCTATAGGTTCAAGTTAATTAGAGACCTGTACATATAGTGTCTCCTGGAATTTGAACCTGACAATGATTGATGCTTGTGCAAGATTCTATGGGATAGAATGGATGGAACTGCCGTTGATAGAAATTATTGAGAGTGTTTCATTGGACACACCTGCATTTTAGAATTTGGTAGGACAAAAATGTCAAGTTTTCCTTGGAATAACAGGTACCACAGAAGGCAGCGAACTCTGCAAATGGAATTCCTGTTAGAGTATCTCTCAGGGTTAATTTCACCTTTGACTAAGAGAAAACTCAAGACTATAGTAGCTTAAACAATGTAGTTTATATCTCTCTTTATTTGGCAAATAAGTAGCCCAGGGCAGGATCAGCCTTCTATAGGGTCATACAAAATTGCAAGATAGCTTGATGATCATTTTGGAAGGAATATACTGTCAATTATAAATGAAGGAATCAGCCTAAATCTGATGTCTCATACATGAAGCCCAAGCTTAATTATGGGATGACTAAAACTATATTATGCCTCATGTACAAATTAGATTTAATTTCACATAATACAATTTGCAGCTTTGTATTTGACAATGACCTGTCCTCCCTCTGTAGGCCACCGCATCTCATTTCCATGCTTCTGTATTCTGAACAGCTGGAGGCAGCACAACTTTTATTTTGTTGTAGGGAAAAACAGACTGTGGGGAAAATACTGTGGTCAGGAATAGACTATTAACTTACTAGACCACATGCTTCTTCCACAGAGTTGAACCTCAGATTAAGGCATCTGGCCTTATTTTTTTATCCCTCATAAGAATGTAAGATTCTGTCCTAAATTAAAGTTTTCAGGTTGCCAAACACAAAGCCTTTGGAAACTGATCTCAAAGGAACTGTTTTGTTCTAAGATAAGGCCTGGCTGCATTGTTGTTTGATAAATGGAATCCATCCACTCCGCAGTTAGACTCTGGCTGAAGTGACTTTCCTCTCCCCACTTAAGGTTTATTACCAAAAGTTCTAACCTGGATCTGGTTGACATAGAATCTGAATGTGGTAACATGATATATCTTAATTTCTTTTTTGAGACAGACCTTTTTTATTAATTTGGGAATAAAAATAAGAGCAATGAAATCACAAGCTATCCACTATTTCATCAATTAATTTATTTATAGGATTTATACTCAGATTACTTCCAAAAGACTTCGAGGTAGTTCATTATTCAGAACCCTATTCTTCTTCTGCCAAGGATGGTTTCTAGCTGGGTCTCAAGGACAGTTTCACATCTCAGAAAGAGTTCATTGTGGATACATTGAAGGTATTAACCTAGTGATGTGACCTCTCTATATACCAAAATAAAAACATCACCCCATTTTCATGACAACATATGGGCTCTCCCACCACAAGAACATGTCAAGTAAAGTGATTATAATCCATCAGCAAAGAGCTCTCTGATAGTGAAGAACGTGCAGATTCTTTATGCGTAAATGGTCCATGCAAAGGATAGTAAATAAATCCCAGTGTGGCATTTTTATAGTGAATAGCTGTTTTTATATCTCTTTAGTTGCTTAGGGATGAGATATCTGTCTTCTTCATTTTGATATCTTGCCTGATGTGTAAACACATCTAGTCATCTGTCTTATATTTTTTCATAACCAGAGAAACTATATATACTTCCTCTTCCCTGATCCAAATTTCTGTCTCTCATAAATCATTACACACATCCAATGAAATACTTATTCCATGATAAACATGCATCTTATCCTCATCATCTGCACCAAACACTCCATCTTTGCCTTACCCAAAAGCTGGCTCCCTTAGTAACTCCACTGCTCTTTGACATCCTGTTTTTCTATTGCATCCAATTTACCTGAGTATTCAATCTGAAGACCTTTAGTGCCATTTATAGACTACCATGCCTTTGTCTTTCTTCAACAATCCCTATGCCTTCATCTACAATGCACTGTACCGTTCCTTTTTGCTATCAGTTTCTGACTTCCCAGTCACTAACTCTTGTTTTTTAGAAACTGTGCCACACCATTCTCAGCCTAAAGCTATGCCACCTGAGTCACCCTAATACCCTGAGTGCTAGCCTTCCTCTGGCCCTTCAGTCCTAGACCTTCTTATTCTCAGTAACTTTCATTCCAATGCCATCTTAGCCACCCACTCCTGTTGGTCCAGAAATGTTCAATATATAAGTTAATTAATTCCAAAACACCACTGAAATAACTCTGATCATTATTATTTAATTATTTCCATTCTAGAGGTGTCTGGGGTGTCTCAGTGGTTGAGCACCTGCCTTTGGCTCACGTCGTGATCCCGGGGTCCTGGGATTGAGTCCTGCACTGGGCTCCCTGCACGGAGCCTGCTTCTCCCTCTGCCTATGTCTCTGCCTTTCTGTGTCTCTCATGAATAAATAAATAAGTAAATCTTAAAAAATTATTTTCATTCCATATTTTGAGTAGACTTCCAAATCATGTATGGTAACCTCTCCACATTCCCCCTGACCGCATTCCCTTTTTAATTTCTTAAACCAGCTTATATCTCTCCCACTAGTATCTCTCATTTTGCAATTCTGAGTCATCCTTTAATTCTTACTTTACATCACCTCCCATATCCATATACACAGCAGGTCTTCTGGCTCAGCAACAAACGGTATCTTGAATCTATTTAGTACTTTTCATTTCTACTGTTACATGTTACCATCTTCTTCCTGAATTACTATACTTACCTTCTCATAGAACTTTTTTCTTATATTCTTGTCTCCCCTTCCCATTCAGCAGTCTATTCCATATCTAGCAATCTGAATTCTTTTTAACTTAATTTTAAAATTAAATATTTTATTTTGAGATAATCATAGATTCACATGCAGTTGTAATAAATACTACAGAAAGATCCTGTGTATGCTTTACCCAGTTTTCTCCATTAATGACATGTCATAAATCTGTAGCATAATATCACAATAAGGACATTGACATTGATATGATGAAGACACAGAACATCTCAATCACCACTGGGATGCCTCTTGTCTTGCTTTATATACTTTCCCCTGCAACCACAAATCCGGTATCCATTTCAGTAATTTTGTCATTGAAAGAATGATAAGTAAATGGAAAAATACCTTTGGGTTTGGCTTCTTCACCCACCATAATTCTTTGGAGATTCATCCAGGATGTGCATATATCAATAATTCATTCTTTTTAAAAAATTTTTTTTATTGCTGACTAGTATTCAATGGTATGGATGAACTACATTTTGTTTAATCACTCACTGTTTGAAAAACATGTGTTGATATGTTTTGGATATTACAAATAAAGCTGCTATAAACATTTGTGTACAGATTTTTATGTGAACACAACTCTTCATTTCTCTGGGATAAATACCCAGCAGTGCAATTTCTGGCTAAACTAAACATGCATGACCTTAAGCCCATTAGCAATGTATGAATGATCCATTTTCTTTGCACCCTTGTCAGCATATAGTGTTTTCACTATTTATATTTTATCTATTCTGTTAGGCATCTAGTGATAGATATTTCATTGCGGTTTAACATATATTTTGCCAAAGACTAATGATATTAAATATAATTTAATGTGTTTATTTGCCATCTGTGTATCTTCTTTGGTGAAATGTCTGGTCATGTATATTCTACTTCATTGTTTGTTTGTTTTGCTTACTAATGAGTCTTGAGAGTTCTGCTTTTGTCCTAAATACTTGTCTTGATATTTTTTCCTATAGTGAATCTTCTAAATCATGTACATGGTAGAACTCTCCATTTACTTAGATCTTTCATTTTTTTCATCAACATTATATTGCTTTTAGCATACAAGTATATGTTTTCTTACATTCATACTTAAGTATTGCTTTCTACCTTTGAGCAATTGTAAATAGTGTTGCAGTTTTGATTTTAGTATCTCTGTGCTCTATTAATAGTCTATAGAAATACAACTTTTATATTTATCATATATTCTGTGACTTTAATGTATTCATGTATTAATTCTAGGAATTTTTCTTAATAAATTCTTTAGGGTTACCTACATAGATGATCATGGAATCTGCATATAGAGACAGTTTTATTTCTTCCTTTAAAATATGTATGCCTTAAATTTCCTTTTATTCTGTTATTGCACTAACTAGAACATTATAGCTATGTTGTATGAGGGTGATGAGAACAGATATTCCTGGTCTTGTTCCTACCTCAGGAAATATGTAGTCTTTCACTATTAAATATAATGTATATTGTAGTTTTTTTGTAGTGCTCTATATCTAGTTGAGGAAATCTTTCTGTTCCTATTTTTCCAAATTTTTTTATGTAAACAAGTGTGGAAGGGTCCTAGTTTCAGTTCTGACATGTAAAGAGCTTGGAAATTATTACTCTCATGTTACAACAAGAAAAAAGTGCTGAACAAGTGGAGAGTCAATTCCTTTTTTTTGAACCCTGTAGAGAATTGAGTTTTTGGAGCAAACCAGGACTCCAAATCTTAAGATGAATATAGAAAATCATAGCTGAGATCAGCTTATCAGGAACAGAAGCTTCTGGGGACAGAAGTTATTAGATAAACTTACATGATTATTTTGTCGAATTGCTGGAAGCAGAATGGACACTAGTGTGAGAATAGGAAACTCTTGGGGCTTCAGTCTTAAAGAGTCCCAAGACTTTCATGAGTTGTGCATCTGAAAACCTTGCCAAGTTTTCATAGTGAAGAAACAAGAAATATCCTTGTGTTTTTGTAGGAGGGAGGAGAAAACTGACCTTTTGAAATATGTCCAAAGAATTCATCATAAGAAAAGCCAATATTTTAAGAGAAATACCTTTACAATAGCCTTTATTTATTATAAGGGGAAGGAAATTAGTCACTTCTAGCTCCCTCTAGACTTTCTCACCTAAAAGGGTAATAGAAGCTAAGAAACAATTGTGACACTCATAGTCCAGGGACAAGGCCATCTAAAGACTGAGAATTAATTGTAGAAATACAGAATGCTTTCCCCTCATCCCCACAGCTTCCTACCACATCAATAGGGCTTACATGAGATAATACTGTATCACAGTTGAAAGATTTGCAGGGAGCGGTCTTTACTTAAGGAGGAATTAATAAGAAAACCCAAAGACAACAAAGGAGACAAAATCAAGAATATTAGAGGCATTTGAACCTCTGGCAACTACAGCTATAGGAAACATTACACACAACTAAATTCCTAGTCTGATTCACATAAAACCTCACACTAACGTCTATTTAACTCTAGTCTTTTATTCAATATATACTATATGGTTCTGTGTGTGCACATGGCTTTTAATAAAAAATTATGATCCATAATAAAAGATCAGAAAAACACAGGCTGAACTGACAAAATAAGTATTACAAAAAGATTCAAATATGGCAGAGATGTTGGAATTATCAAACTAGAAATGTAAAATTGCTATTATTCATATGTTAAGGGATCCATGGAAAAGTAAATCTCTAAGAAAGAATTCAAGGAAATACTAGGAATTAAGACCACTGCAACAAAAATTTTAAAATGCCTTTGACGAGTTCATCAGTAGACTGGACACTGTTGAAGAAAGAATCAATGAGCTTGGAGATATGTTAATATAAGCTTCCAAAACTGAAATGCAAAGAGAAAAAAAAAAGAAAGCATACACAAAAAACAGAATACCTTGATCACCAAATCAGCCATACAGGAAATATTAAAAGGGAAACTTTAAGTGAAGAGAGAGCCCAAAAGTAACATAGACCAGAAAGGAACAGAGGCAATATATATAAAAAGTGACTTTATAGGTAATACAATGGCACTAAATTCATCTTTCAATAGTTACTCTGAATGTAAATGGGCTAAATGTCATAATTGAAAGACACAGTGTATCAGATTGGATAAAAAAGCAAGACCCATTGAAATGTTATCTGCAAGAACCTCGTTTTAGACCAAAAGACACCTCCAGATTGAAAGTGAGGGGATGGAAAAGTATTTATCATGCTAATGGACATCAAAAGAAAGTTAAGGTGGTGATTCTTATATCAGACAAATTAGACTTTAAACCAAAGACCATGATAAAAGATGAAGATTATTATCATTATTATATTAATTATTATTAATTATTATATTATATATTATTATTATATCATAATTAAAGTGTCTATCCAAAAAGAAGATCTAAAAATTGTAAATATTTATGTCTCTAACATGGGAACAGTCAATTGTATAAGCAAATTAATAACAAAACTAAAGAAGCACCTTGATAATAATACAATAAGAGTATAGGACTTTAACACCTCACTCACTGCAATGGACAGATCACCTAAGCATAAGATCAATAAGGAAACAAGGGCTTTGAATGATATGCTGGACCAGATGGACTTCATAGATATATTCAGAACATTACCTCCTAAATCAGCAGATTACATATTCTTCTTAAATGCACATGGAACATTCTCTGGAATAGATCACATACTGGGTCACAAATCAGGTCTCAACTGGTACTAAAAGATTGGGATTATTCCCTGCATATTTTCAGACCACAATGCTTTGAAACTGGAATTCAATCACAAGAGGAAGTTTGTAAAGAACTCAAATACATGGAGGCTAAAAAAATGAATGTGTCAACCAGAAAATTAAAGGATAAATAAAAAATTCATGGAAATAAATGAAAATGAAAGCACAACTATTCGAAACTTTTGAAATGCAGCAAAGGTGGTCCTAAGAAGGAAGTATATAGCAATAAAAGCCTTTCTCAAAAAACAAGAAAGGTTTCAAATACACAACCTAACCTTACACTTAAAGCAACTGGAGAAAGAACAGCAAATAAAGTCTAAACCAAGCAGAAGAAGAAAAATAATAAGGATTAGAGCAGAAATCAATGAAGTAGAAACCAAAATAAAATTGAACAGATCAACGAAACTAAGAGCTGGTTCTTTGAAAGAATTAATAAGATCACTAAACCCCTGGCCAGACTTGTCAAAAAAGGAAAAGTACCCAAATAAATAAATCATTAATGAAGTAGGAGAGATCACAACCAACACTGAAGAAACAAGCAATCACTGTTATTTAAAGATTTTATTTATTTATTTATTTATTTATTTATTTATTTATTTATACATTCATGAGAGACACACAGAGAGGCAGAGAGATAGACAGAGGGAGAAGCAAATTCCTCACAGGGAGCCTGATGCAGGACTCGATCCTTGGATCCTGGGATGACACCCTGAGCTGCAAACAGATGTTCAGCCACTTAGCCACCTGGGCATCCCAAAATACAATTATAAGAACATATTATAAGCAACTATATGCCAACAAATTAGGCAATCTGTAAGGAATGAATGCATTCCTAGAGACATATAAACTACCAAAACTGAAATAGGAGGAAGTAAAAATATAAACAGACCCATAACCACCAAGGAAATTCAAGCAGTACTTAAAATCCTCCCAACAAACAAGAGTCCAGTACCAGATGGTTTCCCAGGGGAATTCTACCAAACATTTAAAGAAGAATTAATATCTATTCTTCTGAAACTGTTTCCACACATTCACTTACTTGAATGGTAAACATTTCATAATCCTTTCCATTATACTGTCTTTTTGCAAGTTATTCTCTGTTTAAGAGCAGTTTTATTGAGATGTAATTTATTCACTATAAAATATATCCTTTTACAGTGTGCAAACAGAACATCATGAACTGTGGGATAATTTCAAAACATGTAACATATGCATTATCACAATAACAGAGGAAGAAGAAAGATATAAGGGAGAAAAATGAATATTTGAAGTAATAATAGCCAAGAATTTCCCAAAATTTGGCTTATCAACCATTAGAAAGAGGGATGTTGTTTTTAACTATAATCGTGGATTTGTCAATTTATTATTTCAATTATGTCATTTTCTGTATCACATATTTTGCAGCTCCTGATTCTATCATCTTGCTGACATAATTCCCCTCTCACAGTGTTTAGGATGCCATTTCTTTGTGGATTGTGCTTTTTAGCAAAATATGTCTTCATCTCTGATAATTTTCTTTATTCTAAAATCTATATTATGTGATGTTAATGTAGGCATTCCTACTTCCCTTCAATTAATATTTGCATTATATATCTTTTTATATTCTTTCAATTTACCTATATCATTATATTTGAAAAAAGCATCATATAGACAACATATATTTGGGTAATATTTTTAAATCACTGTTTCAATCTCCCTTTTAATTAGTATATTTAGACTTATTCCATAGAATTTACAAAGCAATGAATGATCAATAAATGCATTTTAGATTAAATTTGCATCTTTATTTGAAGTTTACTACATACAGGTTTTGGCTATGTGTTGTTTAACCAGCGAGTACTGACTAAATATATCTCAAAATATTATTTCACCTTTCTGGTGGGGGTTTCCTGCTTTCTTCCAATTCACCCCATCTTATGTTTTATATGCTTTTATAGTGATACTAATTAATCACATAAAATATTCCCATGGCTAATCAGGGTATCTATAGGAAGAAGTAGTAAATCCTGAAAAATCTGGAATTTAATTCTACTCCTAAGATTCGAAAATTTATTTTGATCAAATTTGATAAAACTTAGTTAGTGTGGGGACTACTTTTTACCAATGTCCTTTTGTTTCTGTTTTTGACATTTTTAGTTTTATGTCTTTAAAATGACAATGGTATTTCTGCACATTAAAGTTTGTGAAGCAATTTAGTATGACTGATACAATATTTCCTCTAAGATTTCCTAATGATGGATATTTTAACTAGATGAAGATTGAAGATACTAAGCAGGATGCATAATAACAAATAGAGAAATGACATTGAACTTTCCACAAAATAAGTAAGTACAAAGTTTATAAAATTTATATATAACATCTAAATAAAATATAAAATTTATATATAACCAAACAAAATATATATTAGTAGGAAAAATTCAAATGAATTTCTAGGTTTTTGTCAAAGCTCATTTTCATTTTTATTAAAAAAAAATAGGATCAAGTAACCATTTGATAATGTCAAAGGAGAAAATAGGAAAGTATTGTAATCAACCATTCTGACATATGAAAAAGGATAAAAAGCATGTATTTTTTACCATTGGATTGATCTCTCCTTGTCTTAAAAATGATCACTGAACATAATGAATCATTTATTCTTTTCTTCTCTTAAACTTATAATGATGATTGGCAAACTATTAAACTATTTGCTATGCCTTTTGAATAGTGAATGAATGAATGAGGTATGAAAGAGAACAGTGTAGGTGAGAGCTACCAAGAAGGTTCATTTTGTATGTGAATATCTTATTCACTATACTATTGTAAATTTGGTAGCAATCGTCCAGAGGCCTGAATGATAACAAAGTTAATTCATATGGAACTTAAAATGATAGAAAATAAGTATTGTTTCTTCTAGGTTTTCTCTTCCAGGATTCCCTGGAATCTGGTAAATGTGTATCATGGCATATGTGAGCATTGAATGAATACTATAGAATAAAAACTTTTTAAAAATCTTTTTTTTTTAATTTTTATTTATTTATTTATGATAGTCACACAGAGAGAGAGAGAGAGAGAGGCAGAGACACAGGCAGAGGGAGAAGCAGGCTCCATGCACCAGGAGCCCGATGTGGGATTCGATCCCTGGTCTTCAGGATCGCGCCCTGGGCCAAAGGCAGGCGCCAAACCACTGCGCCACCCAGGGATCCCAAAACTTTTTTATTAAAAAAAAAGTCCTTTGTTTAAACTCCTTTTCTTTTCTTGAATCATTTGAAAAAGAATGGTTAAATTGGCTTTAAGGCACTTAATAAACTATAAAACCCTGGTCACACATATGACATACTATAAACCACATGCATTTCCTCATGCAAAAGACTCAGTTTTTTGTATCTTTATTTGCCAAAATCTTCTTTTTTTTTTTTTAAAGGTTTTATTTATTTATGCATGAGAGACAGAGAGAGAGAGCGAGAGAGAGAGAGAGGCAGAAACACGGGCAGAGGGAGAAGCAGGCTCCCTGCAGGGGACGTGGGACTTGATCCCAGGTCTCCAGGATCAGGCCCTGGGCTGAAGGCGGCCCTAAACTGCTGAGCCACCTGAGCTGCCCTGCCAAAATCTGCTATGATGAAAAAATTACATACTTTTGTGAAAAAAGGAAAACATCTAAGAGACATTCATCTATCCTTTTCCCTAGGATTTAAACAATAACAATACTGAAAACAAAATAGAAATAATTATAGACTAATCTTTAAATGAAATTATTTTAAAGTATACAGAAATATTTGTGCATGCTAAGACATAGTAAGAATAACACTACTTCAGTACTCAGTTTAAGAAATAGAATATTTAAAAACAGAAGAAGTAGCACATTACTAGTACTTGAGAAGTTCCCAGTATGCCTTTTCCAATCACATTCCCTCATCCTTTCAGAGGTAACTACCAATGTGTGTTTTTTACTAATCATTTTCTTTCTTATGTTAGTAGTTTGTACACTCTAAATAATATTCTGTAGTTTTGTCTATATTTTGAGGCATATTCAACATATAACAGAGTATACAGTTCTTGGATGTACAGTTTGATGTGTTCTAAAAATGGAATGCACATATGTAGACCTGACCAAAAATAAATATAGAGCACCCATCCACCCAGAAGATCCCCACAGAATATCCCCACCACCAACCTAAAGGTAAATATTCTTCTGATTTATTCCATTATCAAGTAATTTTACATGTTGATATGAATTGAATCATACAGTATGTATTATTTCATGATTGGCTTATTTCACTTAGTATCACATTTATCAGAAATATGTTCAAAATTTGGGGGATCCCTGGGTGGGGCAGCGGTTTGGCGCCTGCCTTTGGCCCAGGGTGCGATCCTGGAGACCCGGGATCGGATCCCATGTCAGGCTCCCGGTGCGTGGAGCCTGTTTCTCCCTCTGCCTGTGTCTCTGCCTCTCTCTCTCTCACTGAGTGACTATCATAAATAAATAAAAAATTTTAAAAAAAGTTCAAAATTTAAAGTAAAAAGTGGAAATAATGAGTGCACAGATGTAAAAATCTTAACAGAGAAATGTTAACTCTAAAGTTTCTAACCTACTGGGAATTCTAAAATTTAAAACCACAATATATGATATAAAAGGTTCACGGCATGGATATGAATGCATATTGGAAACGGAAGAAAAGAGTTGGTAAGTTTAAAGAGAGATCAATAGAAATTGTACAATCTGAAGAAAAAAACAAAAAAATACAGCAAAAAATGAGAATAAAATAAAATGAACAAGATTATCGTATATTGTGGGAGAGTAGCAAGTGGTGCATCATCCTTGTAATCACAGAAAGAGATGTTAAAATACTAAAAATATTTGAATAAATAATGGATAAAAACTTACCAAACTAAGTCAAAGTATCAGCTTTCCAATCAAGATCAGTGCCCTAAGCCAGATAGATACAAGGAGAACCCCATCAAAGGACATCAAAGTCCAATGGCTAATATACAAAAACTAACTCAAAGCAGATTAGTCAACCTAAATTTATAATTAAAATCATAAAATTCTTAGAAAAAGATGCAGAAGTAAACCTTTATGATCTTGGATTTGGTACTGGATTCTTAGTTATGAGAGCAAAAGCATGAACAAAAAGTAAGAAAATAAGTAAATTCAACTTTGTTAAAATTAAAAACTTTTGTTCATCAGAAAATATTAAGAAGAACATGAAAAGAAAACCTACATAATGGGAGCAAACATTTGGAAATCCTATATCTAATAAGGGTATAGTAAACAAAATATACGAACTCTCACAGTTCATCAACAAAAAGACAGCCCAATTTAAAAATGGGCAAAGGACTTGAATAGACATTTCTCTAATGAAAACATTCAAATGGCCTACAAGCACATAAATACTTAATGTCATTAGTTACCAGGAAAATGCAGATCAATGCCACAATGGGCATTCACTTCACACTTTCTATTAGGGCTATCATAATAATAAATAAATAGTAAGTGTTGGAGAGAATGTGGAGAAATCAAACTCACATATACAGGCCAATTGAATTATACTGTTATATGTTTACTTATATAATTTGAAGTAATATAATAATAAATACAAGTAGGCATATCAAAAGTTGATAGGGACATTAAAATGGAAAACTCAAAAGTAGCCCACTAAACAAATACAAAGGATGAAAGGAAAAATAACAACAAAACTTTTTAAGTATCAAGATTGAAGACTTAAATCCAATAATACCATTAATTGCATTAAATATAAATGGTTTAAAGACTTTAATTAGTGAGTAGAAGTTGTAAAACTGGATTAAAAAATGCATATCCATATGCCACTTATAAGAAATACTCTATACATATCAAAATAAAATAGGCTAGAAAATAAGAGAGTAGAAAAAGATATACCATTCAAACACTAAGAAAATTCTTTAGCTATTTCAATATCTGGAAAAGCAGACTTTAGAACAAGAATTATAATACATAAGGAAGACATTTAAACATGAAAAAAGACTCAATTAATTATGAAGATGCGGTAATCTTAAATGTGTATGCACCTAATAACAGAGCATCAAAGTAAAATTTGATCAAACTAAAGGAATAAATAGATAAATGCACAGTAATAGAGAATATAATATCCTTCCCTCAGTATGTGATAGAACAACTAGAGAGAGAAAGCTAAATCCTAGAAGACCTGAATAGTACTTCATCCAGCTTCACCTAAATTATATTCATTCATACTTTTGGAACAGTACACCAAACCACTAGATACATTCTTCTCAAATGCACAAGAAATGTTTAACAATGTAAAGACTGCTAACTCTGGGAAATGAACTAGGGGTGGTAGAAGGGGAGGAGGGCGGGCGGTGGGAGTGAATGGGTGAGGGGCATTGGGGGTTATTCTGTATGTTGGTAAATTGAACACCAATAAAAAATAAATTAAAAAAATAAAAAAAATAGAAAATAAAACAACAATGTGGATCATACACTGGTTTATTAAAAAATGTGTCAATAAATTCTGACAGATTGAAGCTTATAAAATATGTTCTCTAGGAAAATAGAATTAAATTAAAATGTAATACTAATATTTAAAAATTACCAATAATTTGGAGGTTCCCCTTTCTCCACATCCTCTCCAACATTTGTGCTTTCCTATTTTGTTAATTTTCCCCATTCTCACTGGTGTGAGGTGGTATCTCATTGTGGTTTTGATTTGTATTTCCCTGATGGCCAATGATGCGGAGCATTTTCTCATGTGATTGTTGGCCATGTCTATGTCTTCCTCTGTGAGATTTCTGTTCATGTCTTTTGCCCATTTCATGATTGGATTGTTTGTTTCTTTGCTGTTGAGTTTAATAAGTTCTTTACAGATCTTGGAAACTAGCCCTTTACCTGATACGTCATTTGCAAATATCTTCTCCCATTCTGTAGGTTGTATTTGAGTTTTGTTGACGGTATCTTTTACTTTGCAAAAGCTTCTGATCTTGATGAAGTCCCAATAGTTCATTTTTGCTTTTGTTTCTCTTGAATCTTGGATGAATCTTGCAAGAAGTTACTGTGGCCTGGTGTAGCCACTCTGGAAAACTGTGTGGAGGTTCCTCAAAGAGTTAAAAATAGATCTGCCCTACAACCCAGCAATTGCACTGCTGGGGATTTACCCCAAAGATACAGATGCAGTGAAATGCCGGGACACCTGCACCCCGATGTTTCTAGCAGCAATGTCCACAATAGCCAAACTGGAAGGAGACTCGGTGTCCATCGAAAGATGAATGGATAAAGAAGATGTGGTCTATGTATACAATGGAATATTACTCAGCCATTAGAAACGACAAATACCCACCATTTGCTTCGACGTGGATAGAACTGGAGGGTATTATGGTGAGTGAAATAAGTCAATCGGAGAAGGACAAACATTATATGGTCACAGTCTTTTGGGGGATATAAAAATAGTGAAAGGGAATAAAGGGGAAAGGAGAAAAAATGAGTGGGAAATATCAGAAAGGGAGACAGAACATGAAAGACTCCTAACTCTGGGAAACGAAGTAGGGGTGGTGGAAGGAGAGGTGGGTGGGGCGTGGGGGTGACTGGGTGAGGGGCACTGAGGTGGGTACTTGATGGGATGAGCACTGGGTGTTATTCTATATGTTGGCAAATTGAACACCAATAAAAAATAAATTTATAAAAAAAATTAAAAAGTATTTCAAACCAAGTGATTAATGACATGTGAATGTGCTTAGAGTAATGGTTAGAGAACAATTTATAGCTTTTTATTTGTATATTAGGAGAGAAAGTTAAAATGAATCACTTTATTTTCAATTTAAGAAGCTATGATAATACCAGTAGATTAAACCTAAATAAAGTAGGAAAAAAGATGTAATAAATATAAGAGGAAAGGTCTCTGATATAGAAAATATAGTTGTGGAAACAAGTAAGCAATTCTGAAAAATACTAAAATGACATAATTACACAATTCAAGGAAATGATGATAAAGATTTGGCTCTCTTTTGACTAATTTGGCTCTCCTTAATCTCCTATGATTAATTGCAATGCATTAGTATAGTAACTTTTTAGGGGATGATGAATTGACTTTAGGCTTTGGTATTAAGGGAGACTTCATGGAAACATTAGAAGGGGTACTAAATATTATGCAATGTATAGGTTTAAACAGAGAGAGAGGTTAGGGAATTCTCTTTGAAAGCGAGAGTGATAAAAATCGAGTTACACTTAGGAAGTAGTAAAACAAAACAGACTCAATGTATCTCCCCAAGATAAGCCATTACATCTGAACACTACAATGATTACAGTTTCTTTTTCCTCCATATGTATAGATTGATCTTTCCAGATCACTGTCTCATAGGGGCACAAAAATTAAAATTAAAACTGAAGGCTTGAAGAACCGACATCTAGTGTTGAAATTCTAAATTTTTAGTTAATCTAGGAGGAAGAGAAAGACCAGTTAATTTGTGAATAGCGTAGTTTTCCTAACCTAAGGAGGTTAGGAGAAATCTTGCATAAATGAGTGATAGATGAATGCATGAAAAGTGGATAAACCTGACAGATTCAAGGAGATATATGATGTTTGCTATGATTGAGAATTAAAGGACTTGGAAAAAGATGAATAAGTTGGTTACAGTATGCAGAAAAATATTACGTTAGCAAAAAGATGGATGAGAGAGTGGGAGAAAGAGCAAATGACATGGACTCAGAGGGCATAAATGTACTTACAAATGTAATCTTGACAAGCCATTTCCTTTTCTCTTCTTTGCCTCTTCACCTGTTAGATCTGCAAAGCATTTTCATAGTCTGTATGGCGAACCAACTTAATAAAGAATGCAAAATTCCATACCAGTTTAGTTGGATTTAGGTAGTACTCAGATCATAGAGATTAAGATTAAATAATTCGTGAGTGACATAAAGATGATTGTGCAATTTTGCTTAAGAACTTAAATTTGGAAGAAAAACAAAGCACAGGATTTGGTTAAGAAATGGGATCAAGAGAAGTATTTTAGGGTTTGTTTATTTTTGGTTGGTTTTTAGAGTTTGTCTCCTATAAACTAGAACAAAATATCACATCAGAAGATCTGTAACTGGTAGTTTAGTGAAAGAAAGGAGGCTTAGAGGAGTGATTTGAGGAGAATATTTCCTGAATTGATCGAAATCATTGCCCATTAGTAGTAAAATTCGTTTCATGATGGATTTTAATAAAATTATGTAAATAGAAGTAATACACAGTTTCATGTGTATGTATGTAACTTTGAAAATCTGATAAATCTGATAAAAATATCGAGTCTTTACTATATATACGTATGTATACATACATATATAAAGTTGTACCATTTCAGGTGATTACAAACCCCTCAAAGTGCATTTAATTAGGAGGTATAGGTACCGCGGGTTAAGAGTCTCAGCTCTGTAGTTACTGATGATTGTTGCATCTTTATATGAACACACAAGTAATTGTTACATTATTCCAGTGCAACAACGATATAAATATCAGTAGGTTTTTAATTTAATTTAATTTATTCATGAGAGACACACAGAGAGAGTCAGAGACACAGGCCGAGGGAGAAGCAGGCCATGCAGGGAACCTGATATGGAACTCCATCCTAGAACTCTAGGATCACACCCTGAGCCAAAGACAGATGCTCAACCACTGAGCCACCTAGGCATCCCTACATCGGTAGTTTTGAATTGAAGATGAATCACACACACATTTCTCTACAGGATAATAAAAAAAATCATGTCAAATATCTTTAAAATGCTGTTCTATTTTAGAGTAACATGGATTAGAAAGCCATTTCAGTAGTTTTGAAACTAAATGATTATGGAGTAGAGCAAGACAGACACAGAGAGCTCAACTTAGAACTTTAGAACAATGATATGGCTTATATCAGTAGACACAAGTGAAGAATGAAGGCATGCATGAGTGAATGTGTGAGTGAGCGAATGAAATGAAAAGGCTTTCAGAGCCAGCCAAGAAAAATAGCAACAACACAATGACACTGAGGTGGCAAGGGGGTCAACTGATTTCATTTTTTATTTATTTTTTTATGTCCAGGCAGCTCTAAGCCCAGAAACAAGCCCAGTGACTTCAGAGTAATCCATCTTTTAGCCTCTGATATAAATGGAAAATATCTGTGCCTTTATGCCATTTTTGCAGCTGCAGACTTTCTTTCTTTTTTAAGAAAACGTTACCTTCTCTTCAACAAATGAACTCCTACAACCCATTCCACCTTCCCCCAGTGTTACCTTCCTAATCAGACTCAACCACTGAAGGATTTAAAACTTGGCTAGTTGTGAGGGGAAAAAGTCTCTCTTCTATGAAACTGTGTCTGCAAAGACTGGCTTTTGCCCAAGCCACAGGAACTTTAAACAGTCTGCTACTCAGTCGGCACAGGCAGGTTCAAGCACAGAGTTGGATAAAAAGCTGCTACCTGGCTTTTAATCTTGCAGGTTGTAGAAACCCTTGATGCCTCATATCTTATTGTCTTGAAGAATGTATGACATTCTTATGAATGTATGACAGCAAAGTAAAAAATTGTTAAATTTCTTGGTATGTATATCAAAATAGGGGAAAGTGGAAAGAAAACTAGGTAAGTTATTCTGAATATGAGTATTTATTCCGATTCAGATGACTATTCAGATGATCAGATTGCTTAATAGTCAAAATTCTGATTTTGCATTTAATTCAACTCCATAATTTTTCAAAAACCACTCTTACTTTCTCTTTACAAAATAGAAGAATGAGATTAGCTCTGACTCTGGCTTTGACAGTCAGTGCCTTTGTGATTTCTGAGTTTCTTAGTATCTCTGAGCATCCATATCTTCACCTATTAAATAGGATAATTGTCGCATCTCTTCAATGTGTGAAGGACCAGCCACACACAGAGAAGCCATAGTAATCAGTCCTCTTTCTTACTATCAATAGCTATGTCATTTTGGTTGTTTTTTTACATATCCTGACAACTGGGTACCTTACTCTTTAAAATATTTAATTGAATATGTAAAATATAATATGATTTCCATGAGAACCCATACTTGATACACAATTTTAGAAAGTACTGACCTACATTTGTCACACCAGTGAAATTTCTAGCTCAAACCTTAAATTCATTAACTACATCTAAAATATTCTGATCATTTCTAAGGTTAGTCTTTCTAGAGAACAGGTGTTAAGTGTCTAAGTGTTGCATATTCAGAGGCAGTCAAGATTTTCCCTTCTCCAGAAGCTCAAAATAAGATCAGAAAAGAAAGACAATCTGACATTTGGGACCCTGATTCATTCTGATAACAAAGCATATCACACTGCAAGAAGGCCTTCTTCATTCCTTATTTCAAAACACTTTTTTGTCATGATTGGATTATTTCATTTCTCTTAGATATGTCCTATCAACCAATTGTCTTTCTCTCGACTCATCTCAACCCACTATTGAGACAAAAATAGAAATCAAACCTCTTCCAAAATTTACTGATGTTCATTATTGTCTTAATACTCATTTAGCCCTGGCCACTATTAGGCTGTCAGGTCACATGAAAGAGTCACCCCGCTATTATTTTTTTAAGTCTAAAAAATAGAATGAAACAAATCTCTGAAGTATATTTATGTATAGATGTATTTTATAGAAGTAGTCTTTTTTGGATGTTACTATAAAAATCTTCTCCTGGAGAGTTTTTAAAATTAGTGATTAGGTGATATTATTTATACATAATATTTGAACATAGACTGAATTGCTTCAAATATATGTCTGGGAAAACCTTATCAGGGAGAAGTATGTAAAAGTGGAAGTAGGTAATACAGAGTTTAGAAGGTGATTTGTAAATTGCCCTCTGAGAAGATAAAGGTCTTTAAAATAATCTGGAGACAGTCCTAACAGTATAATTGCTTTATGATCTATGTGTCCATGCTTCTTTATTGTGCTCAGTTTCTATACTTTTCCACACTCAGTTCCCTTTCTAGATCACTGTCTTTAAAGACTGCATTCACATTTCTTTTTTGTGTGTTTGGTCTGAATATATTGATCACAAAGTTAAGCGACATTTATTTCCACACGCTACTCCAAGCAGTGGTGGGTGTAGTTAAAAAACATACTAAAATATTGTTAAAATATTTTAACAATATTCATACTAAAAGTTTGAAGAGGGTCTGTTAATATTTTATGCAAATATTTTTTGCAGATACAGAAGTCTGTGATTTGTATTATAAACTTTGAACTCCTCAAACTGAATCACCTTAAGTTCATTTGGCAGAAGTTGGAAAGGATGATCTTTCTTTCTTTTCTCTTTTTTCTTTTTTTTAATTCATGAGAGACACAGAGAGAGGCAGAGACTTAGGCAGAGGAGAAGCAGACTCCCTGCAGGGAATCTCTTGTGGGCGACAATCCCAGGACCCGAAGATCACGACCTGAGTCGAAGGCAGAAGCTCAACCACTGGCCACCTGGGGGCTCCAAGATGATCATTTTAAAAGAAGAATGCAACCGGTATCCACATTAATGGCAAAGAGCTTTGCCTTCTTCTCATTGAGTTACATTTAATTCAGCTGGTTCGTGAAACAGCTGAGAAGACATGGTGGGAAGTAGCCAGAGCCTATCCCTCCCAAATCTCAAGTTTGTTTCATTTTATAACGGCTTGTCTCATTTTCCCCTGCGACATCCCAGTAAGAAATCAATAAATTCCTTGGGATGAAGCATCATCATCTCATCAGCTTCACACATCCGCCCCTCTCACAAAGCTGTCCCTTTTCCTCTTTGCAGGTGGCACTTTTTCTGATTGCGTTTTTGCCCTGGCAGGCTGCTGTGGTTTGTAGCGAGAGTGGCTGAAGCCTTGAGAAGTGGCGATGAAGACTCAGGAACCACAGTGTTTACTAAAAGGAAAAGAAAGAGAAAGTTGGCCACTGTGCACTTACCCAATTGTTTTTATGATGTCGTTAGAACAAGGAAAATGATGCTCACAGCTGCATTCTAGCATGTGTATGTGTGTTGGGTGGGAAGGCTGAAGAGGGAAGAAGGCAGGCAGGGTGCTCCAGTGACCTGGATAAAGTTACTCAATTACAACACTTCATTTTTCTCTAAATCACCATCAAGTGAAAAAAATAATCCAAAATCAGGACAGGGGAATGGAAAAGTTTCGTAGTCTGGGACTGTATGAGATAGTATGAGACAAATTCATAACAAAATGGAGACATCATTAGCTCTAAAAGGATCCTTAAGAACGTTATTTATTTTGTTTGAAATATATGAGAAAAAAGTAAGTGGGATTTGAAACATGTCTTTTTTGAATACTCTTTAACAGTTCTTGTGGCACACAGCCTCTTGAGTTTACACAATGACGGTTCTGAAATTTGAAGCTAAAAGAAATATCCAACATCTAGGGATGAGATGATTCACTTTCTGCACGCACAGCAAACACCAACATTCAGCACAAAGGTAGTAAGGAACTCACAGTAATAATCCAAGGTTACCTGGAGGGGGGGAACCCTAAAATAATATTTTTGTTTTTCAAAATGTGGATTTTTCTTTCCCTCTCTGAGTCTGCCTTCTCATCACTGAACAGGAGGGGAAAACATCAGTGTCTACAAGAACACCACAAGATTAATTAATGAATTTTATAAAGGGTTTGTGTAAACACTTGCAGGTTTTTAGAAGGGAAATAATATTGACTCGTGTTGTATCCTATGCCCAATAATGTGAAATGACTTCTCCTTGGTTATGGTGTTAAAGGAATTGGAAAATCCAAAACTTTTCATTGAAAATAACCTGCTTTCTGAGGCAAAGATTGGCTTTGTTTTAAAACATGCTAGTTTTACCCTGACTTTGGTGAATGAGCTAATGCAATGATAATAAGGCAAGGCGGTTAAAAAAGTGCTAAAAAAGTTGGAATTCAGAAACTTGACATGGGCTTTAGGCACTCATTAATTTATGATATGCTTGATAGCCTGTCTTTTGTAGGAAGGGGTAGTTACACACATCTTAAAACCTGGATTGAAGGTTGAATATCAGTGTATTTAATTAGCTGAATAGCAATTCCTATAAATTCCTCAATATTCTAAATATGTCCATACCAATTTAAAAAATTATCTTAACTCCTTGTTTCCTAAGATCTCAAAGTATTTAACACATAAATTATCTCATATATTGTGAAAATATTCCTGTGAAGTAAGATAGTACTTTTGATATTAGCTTGACTTTTAGAAACTAAAGGATCACAGATTCATGCAAAGGTTCCCTGAAATTAAAGCAGATGTTTGAAAGTTAACCAGGTATGATCTTCCTTTGGTGTTGAAGGCATACAAAGATGAGAGTTTAAATTTTTCCAAAATGAACTTTTTCCTGATTTAACTTTTGCTTTCCTTCCTAATTATTTGTCTTTTATCTATGGGGTTAGAGTTAAAAGAATAGTAATTAATTTATCCCTTTCATTTACTAGAGCAATAAAATAACCTGAAAAGTACTCTGCGCTCACACCGCTGTTTGACTACGTTAAAACAGCACCAGTTCTTAGATGTTTTTATAGTCAGTCCCTAAGACCTTCCAAACCAAGTGAATAAATCCTCAATAAATTGTCTGACATTTTCAAGTGCTAAAATAGTTCAAATAGTTTCCTATATCCTGTGCCCCTCCTCATTTTATTTCACATCTGTGTTTGCCACTAATTAATACCATCTCTTTTTTTATTATTCTTCAAATATAGAGGCTTTAGAAAATATTTCCCTCTAAGAAATATCTGTTGTACAATTATTTTCTTTTATTGCTATGCAGGTTAATTTGGCTGCCTTGTGTTTTTTTGTTCTGTTTTTTTTTTTTTTTTTTTTTCCCTAGAGCAAGAAAATTTTGAGTTCCTCCTTTCAGAAACTAGTATGGAATGAAGTTGTGTTTATATTTAGAACAAAGTAACAGACAATTGTCTAATTTACTAACGTACAAATATGATTTTTTTTTAAAATTCAATTATGCTTCCTTCTGAATTTTATAAACATTTGACCCAAAATGCTAAATCAAAAATCAAGCAATAAAGTTTAATTTAAAAGTCGTTTCTTTTGTCTTTGACTTTTTATGAGTCTTATAATACCACTACCAAGCCTCTCTCCCTTTTTTTCCCCAGTAAAGTACTACAGTAAGTACTGCAAAGAAATAGTTATTCAGGTTACTGATCTCTCTTTTATTGGGGAGTATGTGTGTGTTGAAGGATTTCACACTTATTTTCAGAAATGTTAAGAAAGGATTATATTGTGAATATGTGTGATGCCATTTATTCTGCTTTTCCTCCTATTCAACTTGTTTTCACAAGGCTTGTTTATTATAACAGGAGCCCCTATAAAGATTCCCTCATCACTCTCATGTAATATATTCCACATATGTATCACACACGCAGACAATATGTCTTTAAAAAATCAGTTTCAATTAGTGAACTGTACAATCCTAATCATTGGCAATGAATGCCTTACACATAGCTACTGAAGATAGAGATCCACACTAAGAAATTCAAGAGTATGAATCAAAGCTCCAGAAAAATAAAAGAAAACAAAGATGAAGGCAAAAAAAAATTGAAAGGACAAGCAAATTTGAATAATTTCCTTTTATATTTACACAGTGTCTGCTTTTCAAATGTGTATGGGACAGACTAGGGCACAAAAGCAATATCTTTTTTCTCTTGTCTTTCTATCCTCAAACATTTTGCTTAAGTCTAAGTAAGCCAACAATTGGACATGCAAGTCATGCAAGAATTGTAATAGTAATAGGAAAAAAGAGTGTGTATTTTTGCAAAACATTGCTCTTCATTCCAGCAGAAGAAAATATGCACGGCTGTTTATCTTGGTTTTGCTGCTTCTTTGCACTGTCCAATATGGGCTGGCTGGCTGTCTGGAGGGCTTTCCACAGTCGCTTACAAGAGTTTCACTATTCGTTAGGGCAATAAGGAGATGCTTTTGAGTGTGTTGAGTTAAAAGCTCCATTTAGTCTTTCTTTCACTCAATCTGCTTATGTAACTTAAATATTTTTAGTGCCCAGCAGTTCAAAGTAACTAATGTGTTGTGTTTCAGAATGACAAATAGAACACACTAAAAACAGCATTAGAATGTTTTCCTAAGCAAGTTTCAGGGAAATGTGTGGTGCTCTGAATGGAACTCCACATAGCATTTTGGCCATAGAGCATTTCCTTCCTTATGCTCAGGCCTGAATGAGTCATTGTGCCCGGCCTTCCCTGCCCTCCAATAGGCCCGGGCCTGACCACGAACAAGCAGTAAGTACAAGTTGAATTCATCTGTGGCTCCCAAGTGACAGAAAGGAAATATTCCTTCTGGTAATTTATTGATGAGTAAGTCCAGATGTAGATGCCTGTTTCACTGAGCACGGCGTCTTCGCAGCTTGGCTCTCATTTTGAATGGCAGCCAAGGAATTCCTACCAGGAGTTACCAAGAAAATACACTCGTTCTTACTGAGGGTTGAGATATGAATAGTCTTGTAGAATTAATCCAATCTGGGGAACATATTAAGAGGAAACTTCTACTATAGACTGGTTGTTACCAGAAAGCTCTTTGAGATATTGGAATATCTCAATAGTGTTCTAGCCTTATTTCATTTCCAGAGGCATTTGATTTATAAGAATCTTATTAGTGGGAAATATCTTTGCTCACCTTCTGATGTGATCAGTTGTGACACAAGAGGTCCTCTGTGGAGAACAAGAAATTTTCATTAGTTCACTGTGTTCAGCAGATGCCGCCTTAAAAGTAAGGATTATTTTTTTAATATTTAATTTCATTCAGATTATTTTAGTGTCTTCATGAGAATGAAAGAGTTCCAAAACACAATTGCAAAGCTGCCTTTATCACTGGAAATGCAAAGAATATCTGTAGTTCAGTTGATCTGCACGCAAATTTCTGACTAAATGAAAGGTCCATTGAGGAAGACTGTCCATGAGAGAACACCCAAAGATCTTGGTGTTCAAGCTTCATGCCATTTTCTTTACTAACGTACCCTGAAATATAGTCATATGCAGAGATTCTTTTCCAATACTTGATTAATTCTCCATGGATTTTAATACTTAAAATTCCAGACTGTAACCTTAAGTTTAGTTTTAGTCAAATAATTGATACATATTAAGAACATGTAAATCTTTCCTACATACATATAGATAATGTAACTATAAAATTTAATAAAGCTAACCAAATTTTTAGGAACTGTTTTGAAAGCATACACCTCTACTCAGGAAATGTATGATCTGTATGTTTTAATTATTTAATACATTGACCTTTAGTTTTCTCACTCTTCTTTTCACTCTGTCTTTCCCCCATCATCTGCTCCTATGACTTCCTGCTTCAGACATCTCTGCATTTCAGCACAAGAGTATAGCTCAGATTTATAACTCATTTTACTCTTTCTATATTTTCCTCTAAATTTGGATATAAATTAGCAAAGATAGGGAAGATTTGATTATTTATTACAAAATGGGATTATTTAATACACTTTTCATCATCCATTTTTCTTCATTTTATCTTCTCCTAGGAATGCACTGTGAAAATCCTTTCAAATTAGCTTGTATGCACTGATTTATTTTTTTAATAAATGCAAAATGTTTCATGGAGTAGCTGTGCCTTAGTTTATTATTCCTTTTTATACTGAATTGCATTCACTTTTTTTTTTTTTCTAATTTATCCTTATCCAGCACAAGGTAAGCATACTTGTGTAAAGGGTCTTTTGTGTTTTTTTTTTTTTTACTTTTTAATTTTTTTATTTATTGATGCTGTTGTTTCCGTGTGATTGAATTTCTAGGAATGGATTTTTTGTTATTAAATTATTTTTAATATTAAGAGATATTATCATACTGCTTTCCAAAAAAAGGCAATAACTCTTTACATTTCCATCAGCCATATGTGAAACTATCCTTTCCCCATAAGCCTCTCCACCGCCAATCATGATGTAGGTATTATAGCTCTTCTAAATGGTACTAATTTGATGACTATGAAATAATAGAGTATAATTTAATTTAATTTTTATCTATTAAAAAATGAAAATTTTAATAGCTATCATGGTTTCTTCTTACTTGAATTTCGTGTTTTAGCTTTTGGACTTAATCTTCCATAAATTATACTTGTATGTTTACTACAGTTTTTATTTATGTTGGTTGTTTAAACTTTTCAATTTTTTTTTCTAATTTTATTTATTCATGAGAGAGAGGGGCAGAGACACAGGCAGAGGAAGAAGCAGGCTCCATGCAGGGAGCCCCACATGGGACTGAATCCTGGAACTCCAGGATCATGCCCTGGGCTGAAGGTAGTGCTAAACCGCTGAGCCACCTGCGCTGCCCTATACTTTTCAATTTCTAAGAACTCTTTGAATATTCTAGGCATAAAGCCTTTTTATTTCATTTGGGTTTATGTGTGATTTTTCCAAACCTATTTTATTCTGTTGAAATTATTTGTAATGTTTTACCATAAAAACCTTAATTTATAATAAATCATTAAATTCAAGTTGTTATTTTTTAAAGGTTTTGGGTTTCCAGTCTTGGTTAAGAATTCTTCCATGTACTTAAATTTTACATGGGATCTCCTTGATTTATTTGTAACACACTCCTGTTTAATGTTTGTATGTAAATTCTCTGTCCATCTGCAACTGGTTTTTGAATACGGTGTCAATAAGACAGGCTTACTCCATAAAATGGCACAGGGTTTGTACTGCATAACATTAGGGGGTACTATTCACAAAATAGATATATTAATTTTTTATGTTTATCTTGACAATTTCCAGTAGATGGCAACAAGTTCGGGAGAGGCAATTAGCAGCTAATAATAGTTTATTATTGTAAGAAAATATTTTAAAGATTTTGGTTCCATGATCATAAATGAAATTCCTCCATAATTTTCTTTATTTATATCTTTGAGTTCTAGTATGAAAGTTCTTGGGGCGTTACACAATAAACTGGAGACTTTTTCATTATTTCCTATAGTGGGAAATTCTTTAAATGATATTGAATTTTCTTAAATGTTAAAGTGCAGCAAGACCCGGGTGGCTCATTTAGTTAAGTCTGCCTTGGGCTCAGGTAACGTTCCCAGGACTCTGGGATAGAGCCCTCTGTTGGTTTCCTTACTCAGTGGGGAGTCTGCTTCTCTCCCTGTTTGTGCTCTTTTTCGCTATCTAAAATAAATAAATAAATAAATAAATAAAAAGTTTAAGTGCAACTGTGACCTTCATTTAATCTGTGCCCTTTTAGATTACAGAATTTAATCAATTTTGTAATTTCTTCTGTAATTTGTAAACTGTTCAAGTCTCCATTTAATCTTGGAAATTCCTAGTAATTATATGCTCTAGAACAATCTTTATTTCCCAAAGGTTTTCAAATATGTTGCTATGGACTGATATTTAATAATCAACTAAAAAATTCTGTTACGATTCCTATGGCTGTAGATGTATATTCTTCCTTTACACTAATTTTATATGCTTCTTCTTAACTTAGTTTTGAATTCTCCATTTTCCATTTTCAGGTTTATGAAGTGTTAATTTTATAGGTCTTTTAAAAATATAGCACCGTGTGTCAATGATGCTTCAATTAAAATAATAATAATATGGACTCTGTAATTTTTAAGTTCTAAGCCATTCAGGGTTTTATCTTGTCAGTTCGTTTTAAAGTGTTTTAGTTAGTTCTATCCAGTAGCTTAGTTTATTTTACAAAAACAAATAAAAAAAAAACACAAAAAAATAAAAATAAATAAAAATATTAGCGTTTGGAATTATTTATCTTATTAAGTGTGTGTGTGTGTGTTGTTCATTACTTTTAGATCATCATCCTAGTTAATATTCTGGTCTATTTTGTTTTTCTTATTTTTAATTTTTTAGTTACCACTCTGTGCCTTTAAAAATCTTTCCTTCTATAGTAATTAAAGTTATACTTTTTTTCTCCTAAATACTGAATTGTCTGCAATCACTAGGTTTTAATATAAATTGTTCCTAAGTTGTGCATAATTTTCTCTCATGATTTCCTAATTGATTCAAGGGTTGTTTAGTGGTGTGTTTCTTAATTTGTACATTTGGTCAACACTATTTATTTCTAATTGTCTTGTCTCTTAACCAGAAAATGCAGGCCATATGACTATTGTTAAAGTTTTCTTTGTGGCCAAGTAGCTAATTAAATTTGTGTCAATGTTCCATGATCTAAGAATGTGTATATATATACACATTATATATATATATATATATGTATATATATATATATAGTATATGTATATGCCTCTTTTTATTAAAGAGGCAATGTTTTATACACACTCATATTAATGATTATTCACTTTCCTATATCCTCACTTGTACCTTGGCTGCTAGAAGTACCTAATTTGAACAATTGAAGTCTTTCTATACAACTGTATGTTTTGGTGGGAAACAAACAAACAAAAACCTGTATGTTTTGCTTGTTCTTTGTGCATTTATACCAGTTTTTACTTTATGCATTTAGCTTTATTTTTATGTTACAGGGTTTTGCTGTGATATTTTTCACATAAAATCATATCAGTACATAATGATAATCCTTTTTAAATTCTCCTTTGTTTGGTATTAATAAGACTGCTACTACTACTTCCCCTTTGGAGCATTTCCTCATTTCTTTTTGCTCATTCCTTTATTTTCATCTATATAGTTACATTAGTATTTCTGTAAATAGCACAGATAATTGATTTTTTAATTCAATCTGGCCATCTCTATCTTCTAATGATAAAGCCTATTTGCTTTTAGTATGAGGAATAATTATTTGATTTCAGTTGTTTTTTTCCTTTATCATGTTTATATGTCTTTACATTATTACTTGTTTGATCATTCCACTTTTTCCATTGTAAATTTAGGAGTTTATTTACTTTCCCTTCCTAAGGATTTATAATAAAAAATATTTTACTCTTTATATAAAAACAAGATGCCAACTCTTTTTTTTTTTTTTATCTAATACTAATTCCTCTCACTGCTTTCCCTCACATTGTAAGAAGAAGAAACCCTTCAAATAATCTCCATTTCACACCTTTCTCCCTTATTCTCACTTGTTAGGTAGAATTTAAGAATATACTTACTAATACTTTATCTGACTCTAAGACATAAGGTTTTCTGATATTTTATCCATTCTATAGTAGCAATTTCTCATGTTATCCATCATGGTAACAGAAAATCTGGTATTCTCCATTTATATGCAATTATATGTTATATAGACTAAATGAGATACACTATACATCATTAATAATCTCTTCATCTATCAAGTAATTATAGAATGCTCATTGTACGTGACTGCGTGAGGCACTGGATTGCGGCCTTGAACAAAACAAATACCTGTGCCTTCATGGAGCCTGTGGTTTTTTGTTTTTGTTTTTGTTTTTTTGAGTCTGTGTTTTAATGAACTTTCTACCATTCCTTTTCACTCTTTGCCTTTCTCCATCTTGAATGCCTGTCTCCATCTTGAATTCTCTGTTCTGGCTGATTAGTATTATATTACAGAGTATTCTCAAATATTTTCTTTTGATGTGATAAGGGGAAAGTAATTTTCTTGATTCTTTCAATCAATTTATTTAATGTTATCTAGGGACACAGCTTTTTTTTGGTCAGAAATCTGTTGCTGTTATTTGACTATACTATAGCTTCTGATGCTACATATGAAAAATCAGGGGCAAATCTTGTATTTTCCACTTGTAGATAATTTTAAGACATACATAGGCAGCAGAAACAAAAGGACTTGGAAATCAATAGGATAAGAATGTGGAAGACGCGAATAAATGACATCCATACATATCATATATATGTGGCTGAAGCAAAGGATTAGGAACCTCAAAGATGTTTGAGCTACTGGTGCTGCCAAGGATCTTTATCTAGGCTTGGAAACAGTGATAATAATCTCCAAGTAGCTGTGACCCAAACCTGATGGTAACATAATGTTCTGTAGGAGAACAGGCAGATACTATTTTTATCATTCCATCAATGTTAGTCAAGAAGAAAGACAGCCAGAAAACCAGTCTTTCATTTGTGCTCAGAATAACACTTAGCTTAATGGCCTCTCAGGGGTGGACAATCTAAATCCCATTAGACAATTTTGAATGAATTTCAGATAAAGTCCTCAAAAGCCACATTATCTTATTTCCCTATAATACCTTACAAAAGTAAAAATGTGTTCTTTCATTTTGTATGTCTGTCTTATAGTATTTATTTATTATATATTAAAATAGTTTACAATTAATTTATAATTAGCAGATAAAAAATATTCCCAGACATTTCTATAAAACATATCAGCAGTATCTGGAATTACAGTGGAACACACTGTCTTTTCAAGTTTATCAAGTGAAATCACAGTCATAAACCAAAGTCAGAACTCTGTGCATTTGATTTGCATGGATCTAAGCTGAGCAAGGTTAACAGGATATAAAAATGGAGAATGACTGCCTCATTTTCAACTTAGGATCCATGACAATAGATACCACAATTTAAGGGGAGGCCATCATGCAAGATTTAGAAAAATATGGAGGACATTTTGTGTGACATTTTGCTGAAAATCCTCAGTCTATACAATAGGTTTGAAGAAAAAAATAACAGAACTGGAGGTTAAGAGAAGTTTCTAAAGAAAATTGATGAGTTTTTTAGTCTCACTGCTCACAGCTTCCATTCTCAGGGGTAACATAGGAAATGCTTTTCCTCTCATCAGCCTATGAAAATGGGCTTCAGTGGGACTTGGTGGAACCAGCTGGAGAGCTTAATATATGGCCTCACAATTTTATGGACATAGTGAACAGTCTGATGTACCAGGAAAGTAGAAAAGGTCAGAGTCTGCCTGACTGGATTCTTTGATGGTGAACACAGAAAGGGTCCTGCACTGGGGCTTCTGGAATGTGTTGCAGAAATTTTTTTTTTTTAATATTTTATTTATTTATTCATGAGAATACACAGGAGAGAGAGAGAGAGAGAGGCAGAGACACAGGCAGAGGAAGAAGCAGGCTCCATGTAGGGAGCCCTACGTGGGACTCGATTCCAGGTCTCCAGGATCACGCCCTGGGCTGCAGGCGGCACTAAACCGCTGAGCCACCGGGGCTGCCCTTTTTTTTTTTTTTTTTTTTTTTTTTAAGATTTTAGTGTTGCAGAAAATTTGAGTTCTTCCCAAAGTCTATACATGGTCCACATGTGACACCCAGACAAGTATGCTATTCTTAGACACTAGAGGGAAACACTGACACTAATGTTGATGAAAGAGTTCTGGATTTCCAGAACCTAAGCATGAAGCTATAAATACCCAGCTAAAAGAAGATCCAATTGTTTACATCAAAAGAAAGACCTGCAGGTAAAAGATGTTGAGTAATAGAAAATCTTTTCAAGAGATCGTGAATTTCCTCATGAAAGGAAGAAGCAATTTAAACAACTGCCAAGTGCTAGGGGATGAGTGATCCAGTGCCATATTGGATGGTGTTGGCCAAATATGGCCTTTCCTGATATCATCTCTCCTCCATTCCTTCCCCCACAGTTGATAAGGTGAAGAATAGATAGAACCCATTCAAGGAAAAAGAGAAGATGCCAAATACATCCTTTTGCCATTTCATTTTTTTTTTATAAAACTGAGAGAAAAAAGAGTATATTTAAGTGAATTTTCAAGATTTGATTATTAATGAAATTGAATATCTGAATTTTTTGAACCAATACTACCTATACTTAAGGTCATTTTATGGCTGATAGGACAGCAAAGACATCATGGAATCTGCCCAGATTTTCATTCAAAGAATAAACTAGTGCCTTAATAAACTAGATTAAATTAAAATTAAAATTAAATTTAAATTATGTCTGATTTCTACTACACCAATGAATACTTCTGGTACATTATTACAATATCAAAGGTACATTAGAAGAAAATAATTTTTAAATGCTTTCCATAAACAAAGAGCGTGTCTGCACTTAACAGTGGATTCTCAACCAATATGCGAGGACTCTTTTACAATGGTAATGCCCCTTTTCCCTTGTAATTATTGGTACACTCACTACTTGCATTAATTTTGAAATATTTTCAGAAATATAATAACATGCTTTCTGAAGTCTATGATTATTTTCAGAGTTGATATAAGCTTCCTTGCTAATGAACACTGACAAGTAAACCCTAACGTGCCTGAAACAATAGAATATATCTTCAATTCTGAAACTCATTTGCAATTCATTTTGCTCCATATTAACACTAAATGTCACTTTGATCATATTGAAGTTATATTATCTACCAAGTAGGACTATTTTTGGTTAATTTCAGAGTAGTCATCATTGTTCCAGTATAAATAAACAAAAAAAGAGAACTTGATTTCCACTTGTTATTTTCTTTTGTTAACAAAATCCAACTTCTACTTTCAAGATTTTAAAATTATTTTTGCAGTGTAGTAAAGGCAAATGTGCAATTAAGTCATGCTGTGATGTGCAATGTGCACATTGCAAATCTCTGTAGTAGTTAATATGCTTTGGTAATACACTGCTTCTGGTAATACAAAACATACCTTATTGTAGCACTGTGTGCCATGGATCAGAAATTGGCATAAGGAGTGTATTTCCTTGGTATCACCTAAGGAAATTTAGTTACTGGAGGACCAAAGGACCTTGTTAATAAAACCTATAAGGCAGACAACCCGGACTCTGAGGATAGGGATCTCGGAAGTCTTTACTATGAATATACAATGGTTTCTCAATTTCTCCTTTACTTCTGAATCATTGGCCTTCAGGTACCCAATTTAGTTAACAACTGACATTCCTCTACTCAATTTATTTTTTTTTCCCAAAATACCTGTTCTTAAATTATTTTTTCTATTGTATTTGGAAAGTTCTATTGAAGATCATAATGTTCAATGTTCACTTATTTGAAAATAACACATGGTCAGTTGAGCATAAAATAACAAAAATGAAACCAGAGGACAGAGATAAGTTTTCTATAACTTTGATTTATCTGATATGTAAACACAGCACTGCCATCACACTAAATCAGTAATATGACATAGGTTCATCATTAAGCCTTATTAAGAGGTTAGGACTATTGGGAATTTAAAAAAAAAAATGAATGACATGTTAAAAGAAAAAAATTTGAGGAAAATTTGTACTCTTTATACGCTGTAATAAGGATATCTAAAATAGAATTTAGTGGGAAGAAAGTGAGGTGGAACAGATAAAAGGAAAAAAAAAACAGCAAGGTTTACTTGCTTGATGACTTTCAAGGATGAAAAGATAATTCTGAGGAGTCAAAAATTCTTAAGTTCAGAGGCAAGAGTAATTTTGTGTACTGCTGAGAAAGAATAATTAACTTGGGAAATTATATAAATGGAAGATATTGATGAGATGTTCATATATAGATTTTGCAGAAGTAGGGATAATAGTCTGAAGATCATCTAAGATGACCAATATGAAGATACTAACTAAAACCTGGAGTTGTAATCATGCTCCATGTAAAATGATGAATACACTCATGCTTTATGGAAAATGATTAACTTTCTCATGTTCATTTAATTTCACTGGAAATGGAGAGTGGGCATTTCACTCTCTTGTTAGAGCCTATGCACTGGCCGGCAGTTAAATAATCTTTGTCGTTTCATGACAAAACATGTTCCATTCCTCTACTTTCCCTTCAGTAGCCCTGACATTTAAGCCACTAGAACAGGAAAAATGTTGTTTATATCCTATTTCTCTCATTCTTAATTTTCTACTATGGCAAATTATTTTCTGGATTTTTTTTGACCTGTCTTTGCCACTATGATCAGTTGTGATACAATAGCTTTCACAGCATTTTAAGTTTTAAGCTAATTTAATTTTGAATAGGTGAAATGAGACCTAGTTAAGAACCCCCAAATAAAAAGTGAAAATCTCTCTTCCATTCCCTCCCTCCATGCAGCCAGTGCAGTTCCTTAATACTGCCCAGAGTAAACAGTTATTATTTCTTCCCTTCCATTTTATTTACTTTCAGAGTGTCTTAATATACAATTATAAATATAGATCATTTCCCACCATTTTATAAAAAGTCAGTCTACTATAAACATCATTCTGTATCTTGCTTTTCATCACTTAACAATATACCTATAAGCAGATGTCCTAGTTTTTTTATAGGTCTATCTTATTTACTTTTTGCTATAATTTAACTAATCCTCAAATGACGGACATTTGATTTATTTCCAAGTGTTGCCATTACAAACAATGCTACAATGAATAAATATATATTATCATTTCCTATATCTTCAAATAAATCTATAGATTAAATTCTAAGAATAGAGATGGTTGTTCTTGTTTTTCTTTTCTACAGACCAAAAACAGAGTTAATCTAAAATGTTTTCATTTATAAATGCTTTTATATGAATTATATCAATATACGACTCTAATAATATAATTTTTAAAAATTTCCCAGACTGCTTCCAACAAATAATAGCTGTGACCTCGGGAAAATTTTTAAAAATCTTTGTAATTTAGGGGTCCCTGTGTGGCTCACTCAGTTGAGTATCTGACTCTTGGTTTCCACTCAGGTCATGGTCTCAGGGTCCTGAGATAGAGGCCCACGTCAGGCTCCACACTTAGTAGCAAGTCGGCTTGTCCCTCTCTCTCTGCTCCTCCTCCTGGGCTCGCTCTTTCTCGAATAAATAAATAAAACTCCTAAAAAAAATCATCTTTATAATCAAATTTTGTCATCAATTAGAGGGTAGATAATAGCCATACTTGCCTTACAGAGTTGTTTTAAAGACCAAATGAATTAATACATGTTAAATATTAGAACATATCTTGGGACATACTGAATGTTCAAAAATGGTATTTTCATTAAGATTCTAAAGCTTAATGAAATTAGTGATATTTAGTGATACTTTGTAAAATATTTAGATTATGCATTGATTTGCTAAGCATTGTTGTGTAACAATTGGAAGTGATGTCTTTATTTTTTGGTTTCTTAATTTTAAATATCTTGCTAATCATGATAATTTTTAAATCAGATAATATAGTTTTCTAGAGCAAGGTTCAAATTAATGATAATGGATATAATTTCATATTTCAAGAAATCTTTTTAAGAATTTCTATACTTGATTTTTTTCAGCTTTCATTATATAATGAAATGAATTATGACAAATAATGACAGTTGACAAACAGCATAGAACTATAGGGTTGAGGTCTCCCTTCTGTCATTTTCTGATTGTTTCTCCATGCTTACATTATTTTCATAAATATTGATTTACAGATTTTTTTGCAGTAATATTTTTCAGGAACTTGCCATTTTTGTGATGCTTGGTTAATAGTAATGTGTTAAAATGCACTGAAATGATCAAATGAGAAAGAGTGACTGAGTGGACACTTCCAGATTGTCAAACTCCCATCAGGGCATTTTTATGTATACTCATATAGAAATTTTATGTGGATCATATAACCTGTCACCTAAACTGGGACAGTTTTATAAGGAAAAGGGAACAGGAGCAAACTATGATTACTTTGAGCAAACGGAGAGGAATTGTAATCCAATATATGTGACTGTGATATTTGATATACATTGGAAAGTATAATTCTTGGTTGTCTATGATAAAAGTAAATGGAAGTGGAAATTCTACTGTGTTTTCTTGCAATGCAGTGACTAGTCTTCCATAAACTTTCCAGTTTTTTTTTTTTTCACCCTATTTGGGAGACAACTGATACAGATGATTTTCTGAAGAAGTTTTGCTGCAGATTGAAAGAAATAGCTTGAAGAAGGAAAAAGATTGTAAACATTTGTTAAAAAGCAGATGAGTGGAGGTATTTTACTTTAGTGTGGCAATGGAGTGATGTGAAGACAGAAACCTGAACACGTGAGAGTTCCATCTCCATATCAGCCAGTAACTCACAGGATGATCTCCACGACTTCAATTAACACTGATGGTCTGTTTGCTTTTCTGTAAAATAAGACTTCAGCTGGTGATCTTTAAATTTACCTCATTGAGTTTTGCATATAGTAATTATTTTTAATACTGCAACTTTTTAAAAGTTCCAACAACTTTGAAACATAGTTTACATAATCCTTACTGCTATTTGATAATGGCACTACTTGCCAAAACCTGAAAAAACTTTAGCTGTGTCAAAAATATTAAGATAATATAAAGGGAAACTTATAAAAGTTTTTCATACTCTTCCATTATCTTCTGAGAATTTATGTATTATTTATTCTTTTCTCCATTACTATTTTCTTACATTCCTCCTTGTATATATGTTTGTTCACAAATTCCTGTCTATTATGGGATGGAGATGTCTCTAACTCCTACCCCACTGAGTGTTATTTTTATTTTTGTGCTACTTTTTATTATATGAACTAATATAAGTTAGTTCTCTAGATGGGAAATGGCCCAAATTTAGAATATTTTGTTTAAATACTCAAGTTTTTATTACAGTTTTAAAATCTCATTTGATTAGGTTCTAGGTTATTTTGTAGAATCCTCACAACTAAATCATATAATGTTATAGACATGGAAAGTAATGATAGTTTGCATTTTCAAAGATATGATCTTCAGTTGTAAAGCTCTATTAAAATGCCCAATATTTAAAGGATATCATTGTTCCTATTATATTTCTATGTAATGCTGCAAACTTACGCTATAAAAATAAAAAATTCAATTAACAATTATCTGGTCTTCAAAATATGCTATCATTAATCTGATTACGTTTCTTTCACAAATCAAATTCATTTATTTTTTATGTTTATATCATGTAGAAAACTGAGCATGAATGTTGGACATGTTTACTTTCAGAGAAAGAGGTGCAAATAATAATTTCACATCATTAATCTTGTAAAAATGACACTCGCTTTCACTTAGAGGTTAAATAGTAAAAATAGGTTGCTGTGATTCATGACAATAAGGAAAGATTTATACCAACTTTATTGTATGTTCCTGGAGATTAATTTGGACATCAATTTTTAGGAGAAATGAAATGAAAGGAGCAAAGTGGAGAATCTCTACATTTCTTGTTAGTAAAAAAAATCTATGTCTCAGACAAAGGAATAAAACTCAGAATCTTCCTAAAATTGCTAAATAGTTTTCTTGTCAGAAGTACAAGATAAACCTCTTGAATTGGTGGATAAAAATAGAATCCTTCCGTGTTATTTGAAACATTCCCCCAAAAAGACTGCTCTTAGAAGATATGATTTTAAAAAGAGATATAATCATAACAAACATTTAAATTTGCTATATTGTTCACAAAGTGTGTGTACAAATCAGATTTCTATATGTATAACTCTCAAATAGAAAATTATGATTAATTATACAGCATTAACTAAAATTTTGCATTTAGCTATTCAAATAAATATTAGCACTATTGTACTTAAGTGTATTATGCAATCATTTGTGAAATATACAGTATTGTTCCTTTTATGGCCATTTTCATATAAATGACATACCCCATGACAACCCCATGGGGAAAGTGTTATTAAAATTAAGTGAAAGAAGTCAGAGAAGGACAAATACCATATGACTGACTTCATATATATGTGGAATCTAAAAAAAACAAATGAACAAACGCAGAAACAGACCCATAAATACAGATGATAGACTGATAGTTGCCAGAAAAGAGGGGGTGGGGATGGGCAAAATAAGTAAAGAGGAATGGGAGGTAGAGGCTTCTAGTGATGGAAAGAATAAATCGCAGGATGAAAGGTACAGCATAGGGAATATAGTCAACGGTATTATAATAGCATTGTACAGTGACAGATGGTCGCCACACTCATGGTGAATTGCAATGTATAGAATTGTCAAATGGCTATGTTATGCACCTGAAGCTAATGTAACATTGTGTGTCAAATATACTTCATAAAGAAAACTCAAAATAAATAACCATTTTACATTTAAGGAAGCCAAGGCTTTGAGAAGTTAAATAACTTGCCAAAGTTGATAGCCAGACAATAGCAGAACCAAAACTCCAATCCAAATCAGTCTGTATGCATGCAAACCACGTATATCTATCACCATCCTCTCTCCTAGCATTAATCACATTTTATATTATTAGAGATTCTAATTAAATATCACTTTCTGCTTTGAAATGGAGAACGAAGAAATTATACTATTAAGGCATTGATTGTAACTGTTTTGTTTATCACTAGCACTTAGATTCTTGGCATAAAACTTTAATATACTAACAGCTAATGATTATGGGGATTTTTCCACAATGAGGGAGGGTGCCACACACTATGTGATTTGAACTTTATTGAACCCTGCATGGAAGAAATTATTATTATCTTTGTTTTAAAAAGGAGGTAACTAAAATTCAGAATGATTAAATATCTTGCACCAGCCAATGAGAAGTGGAGCGAAGACGGGAGTACAGTTATGCTTTTAACTAATATTTTGTAGTAAGCACTCAGTAAGTTATTTAACTAATTTAAAATGTTTTATTTGATCACTCAGAGAAATACTGCTTATAATACCTCAGTAAATATGATAGATACATTTTATTTAATAAATGCAATGTAATAATTTCATCCAGTGATAATATATTGACAACTATAATATCCAGACAAGAAATAGAGATAAAGGTAAATCTTACTGAAAAATAATCAGAATTCATCTAGGAACTCAGAAGAAATAAGGAAAAAAAGTCTCTGAAAAAAAGAAAAACAACTGTCATATAGCTCTGTTTCATATAATTATAGACACGAGCCATGAGTGCCCTCATAACAAACTTCAATTGTTAGTAAAATAAATGTCTTAACTTACAAATTTACTATTTGATTTTTTTAGTTGATAAATTCTAGCAGAATGTTATAGACTTAAAAAAGCCTAAGTGAGTGAAAATAAGAACTATAACAGTAGACAGCAAGGCAGGAGAAACAAATATCAGTGTAATGGTGCTCTGTGAGTATATTCATAATCTTTCCTACGTATCTCAATTGCACCCGAAACGTTACTCTTGCTATTGAGTAAATCAACTAGTTTTTGTTAAATAAAGATCATCAACAATAGCTGAAAGAGTACTTAACATACATGATCTGTTTTAGATAGAAAGTAAATGAGCACTGTGTTTAGGAAGATTTCCACCAAAAATTAATGAACCAATTTTCAAGTTGAAAATAACCTTTCATTTTCTAAAATTAGTCATTTGTCAAAATAGCTTCTTGCTTGGTCTTACCAGATTAATGATAGCTATCACATATGTGAATAAGTATATTGTTTAGGGCACCTGGGTAGCTCAATCAGGTAAACTCTGATTCTTTTTTTTTTTTTTAATTTTTATTTATTTATGATAGTCATCAGAGAGAGAGAGAGAGAGAGAGAGAGAGGCAGAGAGAGAAGCAGGCTCCATGCACCGGGAGCCCGACTGGGATTCGATCCCGGGTCTCCAGGATCGCGCCCTGGGCCAAAGGCAGGCGCCAAACCGCTGCGCCACTCAGGGACTCCCTAAACTCTGATTCTTGATTGTGGCTCAGGTCAAGACCTCAGGGTCACAATCTCAGGGTCGAGAGATGGAGCCCTGCAGGGGCTCTACACTTAGCCAGGAGTCTGCTTGAGATTGTCTCTCTCCCTCTGCCCCTCTCTCTGCTCTCTCTTAAATAATGAATAAATAAACCTTAAAAAGGATAAACTTTGTTTATATATCAAAAGCTCAGTCTGGAGCTAATTTATTTGTTTAAATAAAGGCAAAAGGAAAAACAGAAAAATACCAACTTAACAGGAGATATGAAAAAATAATTGAACATCTTATAATAATTATATTAATAAAGTAAATTTAAAAGTAGTTGAATAAACTTGCAATTAAATGTGGCAGATTGAAGATATACGTTCATGTCTTCTCCCTTCCTCATTAAGGCCATTTAAAAGAGAAAAAGGTTATAATTGTACAAGGACAAAGAGAAAAAGGGGACAAATAATAAAGGAAAAGATATATCACTAATTTGGGATCAATAAAAAACCAGTAAGATTTTTAACCTAACTGAGCAAACAGAATTTCAAATGACTGTGGAAGAGGATACTAACCAGCAGCAAGCCTATTTATGCTGCAGAACCAAATAGATTTAAAACTTAAAGATGCTTATTTCCTAAGAAAAGGATGGTATATGAGATGAAAAGAATTGATGGAAATCCTATGGAAGAGAGAATTATCAAATCACACCATCACAAAATATCCAGAGTCAGAAAAATGTGTGAACAAAACAGATCTTATACAGAATCAGACACCAAAATGACATTACGCTTCTCAATACAAGTGTCCTCAGAATTTAGAGTAAACTTTGTTTCCAACCTAGATTCTATTACCAGCCAAACAATTAATCAAGCATCAAAAGATTATTTTCATATGTGCACAGTCTACAAAAGTTTTCCTCTTATTTACCTTTTCCTGATAATATGTTCCACCAAAATAATGGAACAAAACAAGGAAGAGGAAAATATATGATATCCAACATACAGTCACTGGAAACAAACAAAAAGAATAATTCTTAGGATAATAGTGAAAGAAAACTCCAGGATCTCATATCCATGAAGCAAATCAAATCTGAGCAAGAGGATAGAGGACTATCTAAAATGAAACTGATCAATTATCCAAGAAATTCCACAACTGAGCAATTGTATTACCAAAGGAAATAGCACTGTTCTCTCTTTTTTAAAAATATATCTTTTTGAAGATTTTATTTATTCATGAGAGACACAGAGAGAGAGTCAGAGACACAGGCAGAGGGAGAAGCAGGCTTCATGCAGGGGGCCTGATTTGGGACTTGATACCAGGCCCGGATCCCTCAGCTCAACCGCTGAGCCACCCAGGCGTCCCAAATGCCACGGTTCTGATTAAAATACAACTAAGCAAATTAAAATAAGTAGATATTAAACTCATGAAAAACACACAAAAATTAAAAAGGATGAAAATATAAGACAGTGCATGGTTAACAATATACAATATTTACATAATGCAAAAATCGATAGAGATGTTTAAATTTATGGATCAAAGATACCATTGTACACATTTTATGTATTAAAATTCTAGAATAAACACCTAGAAGATTTGAAACTGTTTACTTCTAAGGAACTGGTCTTAGGAATAAAGAAAGTGACACAGAACAGCTGTTTTTTATTATGAATCTGAAGTACTCTTTAAATTACTTACATGTGCTACTTTAATAATATTTCAAGTGTTGGAAAAGATAATTAAGTCAGAGAAAAACTTTCATAAAAAAGCTGAATTTTTAACATATAAAAATTGATTTTTATATATTACAGCTTACATATTTTCACTATTGATCAAGTCCACACTTAATTACAGATAAGAAAATACACATAAATTATACCAATTTTGTAAAAATGGTAGAATATTTTATGACTGAAGAAAATACCCTTTGTTAAATCAGTATTATCTTTTGCATATAATTTAAGTCCAAGAGCAGCAACTAAGTTAACTAGTGCTTTCTTAACTGAAAATATAAGTATATACAAAATAGTATCTGAATTGTCTGTGTTATAAAATACGAAATGTGTAAAATTAGAATATTATGAAATTTAGTTCTGGTGTTTCTCATTAAATGTTATTAATAAAGGTTTCACAATCAAATCAGAGTTTTTAAGTAAAGGAAACTGATTAGTTTAAAATATAATCAACAACAACAACAACAACAACAACAAAATATAATCAACATTAATCCAGGATATATTTTTTCTATTATTATCTTAACAATTTTGAGAAGTACTAGTTATATATTCTGTAGAATTTCCCTGTATAGTCTCATTATTAGGTTGAAGTTATAGGTTTTTTTGTTTTGTTTTTTAATTTTTTCATGAGAGACACAGAGAGAAGCAGAGACATAGGCAGAGAGAGAAGCAGGTTCCCTGTGGGGAGCCTGATGCGGGTTTCGATCGCAGGACCCCATTATCACAACCTGAGCCCAAGGCAGTCAACCACTGAGCCACCCAAGTGCCCTGAGGTCATGGGTTTTTAAGAGGAAGACCACAGAGTTAAAGTTCCACACTTATCACATTACCTCCAGAGTATACATATCAATGTTACTTAGCACTGTTGATGTTGACCTTGATCACCCAGCTGAGGTAGTGTTTGTCAGGTTTTCCCATGATAAAGTTACTCTTTACTCCCCTTTCCATATCATAATTTTTGAAAGTGAGTTGCTATGTTTAGACACACTTCAGGCGCGTGGTTCTAAGTTTCCTTGTTGCTAAAGAGGTATCAATTCTTCTAGGCCCTCTTCAGCTGACAGAGCAAGGAAGTATATGCATATATACTGTATATACACACATATATATAATTATTTCTATATGTCATCCCCTATTTTAAGCTAAAACATGATTTCATACTGAGGTCTCCAACATTTACTCCATAACCATTTGGATCATTCTAGCCTTCTCTCTTTGCTGGTCTAAAATCTCCCAACATCAGTGAGAAAACCCAGATCTCATTATCCCCGATTCATTTAGTTAAATGTTCAATTCCAATATACATACACAGTGGTTTTAGAAATGGCTAACCTGTTCCTCCATGGGCAGTGACTTTATATTAGAGTAAAATGTTTATGTAGAGATCTGTCTTTAGTCTTATAGTCTCCATTCATCAATGTTACCTGGGTCAATGCTTTTTTCCCCCATATCTCCTTCAATAAGGTTATTTCATTTATTGACCTCCTAGTTGCTTTTTTTTTTTTTAATTTTGCACATGATTAGGTCCACTTGGATACCATAAAATTCTAAGGGTTTTGATACATGTATGGTGTTGTGAACGACTACAGTACCATTCAGAATAATTTCTCAGTTTGAAAAAAAAGCCGTTCTGCTTTACTTTTTCAACACTACTGCCACTGAACCCTTTATTTACCATCTACAGAATTATTCCTTGCCCAAAATGTCATTGAAATTGAATAATATTCATATGTATCCTTTTCCAACTGGCTTCTTTCATTTGTCAACATGCATAAGATTTATTGATATTGTTGCTTGCCTTGATAGCTTTATTCTTTTTATCACTGAATAGTATTTCATTGTATGAATGTATCAGATGATTTATATATTCACCTACTGAAGGGCAAATTGTTTCCAGTTTTTGGCAATTATGAATAAAACTGCTATAAACTTTTACATGCAAGATTTTGTGTAGAGATAAATTTTCATATCAGATGAGTAAATACTTAGATGATTACTAGGTCATAAGATTATGCTTAGCTTTATAAGAAACTTCCAACTGTCTTCCAAGATGGCTATATGATTTTGTACTCCCATTAGTATTAAATGACAGGTGTTGCTCCTAAACTTGATCAGCAATCAGTACTATTAGGTTTTGGATTTTAGAGATTCTAATAGGTATGGAGTCATATCTTGTTCTTATTTCCATGCCCTACTGACAAATGATGAGAATTGTGTCATATGATTATTTGTGACCTGTATATTTTTCTAGATGTAGTATCTGCTCAGATCTCTTGGTTATGTTCTTTGTTTACTTTGTTTTCTTATTGTTTTACAATTGGGGGTATGTTTTGAATACAAGTCCTTTCAGATACATATTTTGCAAATGTTTTCTCCCTGTCTGTGGCTTGTCTCTAATTAGTAACTTTCACAGAGCAGAAGTTTTGAATTTTATTAAGTCCAACATGTGTTTTTTCTTTTATGGATTGTATGTTTTTTTGTATAGTATCTAAAAATTCAACACCAAAACCTAGGTAAATATAGATTTTTGTCTATGTTTCTTTCCAAAGGTCTTACAGTTTTGTATTTTGCACTTATATCTACAATTTTGAGTTAATTTTTGTGTAAGGTGTATGGCTTATGGTTAAATTCAAATTTCACATATGATTTTCCAACAGTCTAGCACCATTTGTTGAAAAGATGATCCTTTATCCATTGAATTGTTTCTGTGCTTTTGTTAAAAAAAAAAAAAAGTCAACAATATTTGTGTGGATCTATATTGGGGCCCCAGTTCTGTCCATGGTGCTATGTGCCTATTTTTTTTTTTTTTTAAATCACTACCACACTATCTTGCTTACTGTAGATTTTCCAGTTGCCGATTTATCCTGGTAAGAGTTTTGTTAGTTGTGTCTTTCCAAGAATTGATTCATTTTTATCCCATTTATCAAATTTGTAGGCATAAAGTTATTGATAATATTCCTTTGTTATCATTTTAATGTTCACAGACTTAGCAGTAATGATCTCCCTAACATTACTGATATGGATAATTTGTGTACTCTTTCTTTTTTTCTAGATTAGTGTAGTTAGAGATTTATCAATGTTATTGATCTTTTCAAAGAACTAGCTTTTAGTTTTGATTATTTTTATCTATTGAATCTTGTTTTTGATTTATTTGTTTTCTGTTCTGATTTTTATTGTTTTTTTCTCTTGCTTTAGGCTTAATTTTCTCTTCATCTTCTACCTTCCTAAAATAGAAACTTCAGTCCTTGATTTTAGAACTTAATTATTTCATAAATATATGTGCTCAATACTATAAATTTACTTCTAAGAACTGATTTCACATATCCCAATATTTCATTTTCATTTAATTGAAAATATTTTTCAAATTTCTCCTATAATTTCTTCTTTGACCTATGCATTATTTGGAAATTATTTTTAATGTCCAAATATTTGAAGATTTTCCAGCTATCCTTTCACTATAGATTTTTCAATATATATATTGAAATATATATTGAACTATAGATAGTTCAATTCTCTTGAGATCTGAGAATATATTTTGATTTCTAATTTTTTTTATAAAAATGTTTTTAAGGTGTGTTTTATGTTCAAGAATGTAGTTCTTGGTGAATATGCCATGACAACTTGATAAGGATTTGTATTCTATTGTAAGGTGTAGTTTTCTAGAAATGTCAACTAGATTAGGTTAATTGATGGTTCAAGTCACTGGTGTCCTTAATTAATTTTCATTGTACCATTATCAATTACTAATAGAGAAGTTTTGGAGCCCCCTACTATATTAGTGGATTTATCTATTTCTCCTTGCAGTTCTACCAGATTTTGCCTCATATGGGTTGATTATGTAAAATACTTAAAAATCATCAAGATATTAAAAAAACACCTTGATCTATTAGCATCTTATAAACAGTGTGTGAGTGCTCTACTACTATGGTTGGAAATCACACTTTTAATTCATATTTTTATTGTTTTAAAAACCATAATGGGAAGATATAATTTCTTAAAGTTATCTTGTTGATAAAAAAATCTGAAATATAGTTTATACGTTTTCTCTGTTATAAAATCTTCATATCCTTAAATATATTCAAAATTCAGAATTTTCTACTCCATACATAAAACAGGGATTCTGAGATGTCACACAGCTATTTACAATTGCTTTCAGGAGGAAAATGAATCCCTATAGATATTGTGGAAGAACAGATTCATACCTTTTGTGTTGAGATATAGTGAGAGGAAATGTAAAATGACATGCTTAAGATAAGTAAAGGATAATTAAGGTATTCAAAATTAAGGTGTAAATGCCAATTTGACATTTTCTATTTCATTTCTTTATGTTTCTTAGGTTTGTGAAGACGTTTTTATCAAGCTTCTGTCTTTTTATCATCCACACAGGCAACAGTTCACCAAATCCAAATGCAAATTTATCCCATGATCTGCTCCGTGGCCTGAAAATATGACCTTCAAATATCACTAATCTTCTAAAGAACAAGATAATAGGAAAATAGAATATCACCAGAAAGGATATTTTGAGAAAAATACCATTTACAAGTTAGTATTTTAAAATGAAATGTTATCAGCACTAAAAGGAGCTCCAACTCTCGAGGATGACTGATTTATAGCTGAAACAAAGAAAAAAATTTAATAAGACTCCTAGTAAATTGGTTGTTTGCACATTGACAAAATAAAAGTCTGAGTTGTCTGAAAAGTTATCAAAGACATGCTTTTCTTCTCCTAATTGAAATGAATAGATCCATAACCAGAATGCAATTCCTTATATTAATCTTTCTCTAATGTTTATCCTGTTTTGTATCTTAATTCCTTATACTTAAGGAAGTAGGATTGCATTTTTTTTAATGAAGCAGAGTTAGTAACAAAATAGTCTTAAAGATATCCACATGAAAAATTCTTATAATATTATTAACATTATATAATAGTATTAAATCAACTTTATCCTAAGGGTTGCAATTCTTAGAAGCTCCCACTGAACAAAAGTATAATCATTTATCTAAGAGTAGTTTCCTAAACTAAAATGAGAGTTGGTTCTAAATTTTTTTTCCCCTTTTAGTTTTAAGTTTTTATTGAATTCCAGTTTGTTAACATATTGTGTAATATTAGTTTCAGGAGTAGAATTTAGTGATTCATCACTTACATACAAAACCCAGTGCTCATCATATTAAGTGCTCTAGTTAGTACCAATCACTCATTTAACCCCCATTTGTCCCCAGTGCACCTCCAACAGCCCTTGGTTTATAGTTAAGAGTCTTGCAAGTTTTAGTTTGTTTTGATGGTCTAGATGTCCTAGTAGGTTTGTTTGAAAGCTGAATTATCCCAGAAGATAACTTACTGTCATGTTCATGGTGTAGGGTTGGGGAAGAAAGAAAGATCTTTGATGAATAGACTTTCTCATTGCTATTTAATGATGCAGTACTCCTGAAAAGTTCATTGGTGGAAAGTATGCATGGAGTTGTCTAGGTATTGCAAAATGAAAAGATCTTCATTTCATGAACTTTTCTATTACATCAACCATAAAAACAACCTTAAATTGGAGAAAGAGGTAGAGGAACAAACCCTGGAATTTAAATGAGAACCTGGAGGGGTCAGATGAAAGTTGACCCTGGGTCATATGGACTATGATCTCTGGCAGATGTTCTTTCCAAACCCACTTCTGGTTTTGAATTATGTTCTAACAGCTATCTGTTCTGTAAGGTCATCCATCAATCCATCTTGAATATATATAATTCTATCATTCATGGCTTTTTCTATAAAATTTCCTAAAAACCTGGGTATAGGCAAAACACTCCTTCACATGATAAAGTCATGTATGAAAAACACAGAGCTAAAATCAGATTCAATGGTAAAAGCTTTAAGGTTTTCCTCTAGGATCAGGAACAAGACAAGAATACGCACTCTCACACTTCCTATTCAACATAGTACTAGATGTCCTACCCAGTGCCACCAAGCAAGAAAAAGAAAAAAATTATTCAAATGGGAAAAATATTAAAATTGTCTCTGTAATGACATAATCTTATATATAGGAACCCCAAAGATTCCACCAAAATCTGTTAGATTAATAAACAAAATCTGTTGGATTAATAAATACACAAATTCAGTAAAGTTTCAGGATATAAAATCAACATAGAAAAATCAATTGCATTTCTATATGCCAACAACAAACTATCCAAAAATAAATTAGAAGACAATCTTATTTAAAATAGCATCAAAAATGGTAAAATACTTAGGAATAAATGTAACCAAATGAATATAAGATCCATGCACTGAAAACTACAAGATATTGATGAAAGAAATGGAAGAAAACACAAATATATAGAAAGATCCATGTTTGTGGATTGAAAGAATTAATATTGTTATAATGTCCATACTACCTAAAGCCTTCTAGATTCAATGCAATCCCTACCAAAATTACTGTTTTTTTTTTTTCACAAAAATAGAAAAGAAAATCCTAAAATTCACACAGAACCGCAAAAGACCCTAAATAGCGAAAGCAACTGAGAAAAAGAAGAGCAAAGCAGAGGCATTGTACTTCCTGATTTCACACTATATTATAAAGCTCTAGTAATCAAAAACAGTATAGTTCTGACATTGAAACAGATACATGGAGCGGTGGAAGAAAATAGAGAATTCAGAAATAAACCCATTCAAATACAGTCAAATAATATTTGATGAAGGAGCCAACAATAGGAGGAAGAAAATAGTGAAGGAAATCAGGAGATTCTGATCAAAGTGTTTCTGCTATAAGGTATCTTCTGGGTATCTAATATTCTACATGGTGACTACTTGAAAGTTGCTAAGACAATATATTTTAAATGTTCTCACCATTCACACACAAAAAAAGGGAGTATGTGAAGTGATGGATGTGTTAACTAACTTTATTGTGGTAGTCTTTATGAATCATTTTTTGGTGTTGTATCTAAAAAAATATTTGTTTAACTCATGATCATACTGTTTTCTCCTTGAAATTTTATAGTTTGTGATTTTATATTTAGCTCCATAATCAATTTTGAGTTATTTTTCACATATGGTAAAAATTATAGTCAAGGTTTGTTTTTTGCAAATCGATAACCAGTGGTTTCAACACCATTTTTGAAGAAGACTATCCTATCTCCATTGACTTGCCTTTAGAAACTTTGTCAAAAATCAAATGACCATCCATATGTTCATCTGTTTCTGGGCTCTTTATTTGTTCCTTTGATTTTTGTGTCTCTCCTTTCACCAATACCACACAATATCAATTACTTTAGCTTTATAGTAAGTCTTAAAATCAAGGATTGTGAGGCCTCCAACTTTGTTCTATTTTTCCAGAACATGCTGGTAATTCAAGTTCCTTTGTTTTCCCATTTAATATCTGAATCATTTTTTTCAGTTTCTATTAAAAATTTTCAGATTTTCATTGAGATTGCATTGTATCCACAGTTCAGTTTGGGGATAATTGGCATTTTAACAGTAAATGCCAGTCTTCCAATCCTTGAACATGATATATTTCTTTTTAATTAGCTCTTCTTACATCTTTTGTGTTTTACAGTTTTCAGTGTATACATCTCATACATATTTTGTTACATTTATACCTAAGTATTTTATGTTGTATGGTGATTTGTAAATTGCACTGTTTTTATTTTTATTTCCAATTATTTATTGCTATATGAAGAAATAGAGTTGATTTTTGTAGATTAGTCTTGTATTGTGTGACCCTAATAAAATATATAGAATCTGAGATCTGAGAAATAATGCTTTGCTAGAAAATCCTGGGAATCTTTACCCACAGATTCCCAGGATTTTCTTGATCATGAAAAGCAGATTTTATTCCTTTGTAGAGAAAGCTCTGGCTTGCCTAAATACCCTGCAAAGCACTTACCTAAGGAATAATACTTGCCCTCCTCAGGATCATCTTTGCCATCCTCCATTATCTACAAGTCAGGTTATATCTCAGTGCAGACCAAGTGTTAAAAATACAGTTCTATTTCCATGAAGAAATAGACTACATTTTTAAGGTCTTTCATAACTAATATGTCCAATTCATAATGAGTCCAATAGTCAGCAAATCTACCTTATATTCATTTTCCTTATCCCAAGTGCATAAGGGCACTAACTGGCAGAAAGCTTATAATTGTTCTTTTATCTGTACTCTGAGAGCCTCTTCCCAACCTTCAGTTAAGAAAAAATAAAATTGCAGGAGGAATTATTAAACTCTTAAAGAATGCAGAGAAGATTATCCCTACCAATTCTCAGTTAAATTCACCAACATGTCTTCTGCAAAATCAGATTGATCAAGATGATTGATGGTAGACGATCATGAACCCTATATAATGCTAGCCCCAATTGCAGCTGCCATAATAATAAGATGTTTTTGCTGAGATAATCCACACAGCTATGGACACTTTGTTTGCAGTTATTGATCTGGGAAATGGGGTCCCAGAATATATCAATAAAGAAAATCAAAAGCAGTCCACTTAAAAAAAAAAAAAAAAAAGGCAGTTCACTTCTACAGGAGAATGACAGAAACATACATTCATCACCTTAACACAAGACCATGTAAAATCCCCTGCTCTTTGTCAAAATAAAGTCTATAGGGATTTTAAAAGGTTTTAACATTCTGCAGAATATTGTAATGATCCACTATATACGTGGCACTTTGTGTATATGATGGCATAATGAGTAAATAGTGAAACAGATATACTATTAAGCATAATATCTTTCCCCCATGACAGTGTGTTTCAAAATAAACTCAGACATTTGAATGTAACCTAAGAATGATGGCCTAGCTGGGGTCTAGACATTTATGAAATCTTTAGAAATCCTGTGTATTTCCTTTAAGTTGGAAATCAAACATTAAGAGTTTTAAAGAGAAATCCTTCTTAAAATGTAATGGCTTCATGAGTATATTTAACTTTTACACACTCAAACCAAATTTCTTTTTTCCTTTTCTACTGGAAAGTGGCTAAATACATTAGCAGTAACATAAAATATTCCTTTTGTCAAAATCTCTAGGATTTGTATTTTAAAGTCCAGTCTTTTTGAAAAAGACATATTAATCTATATTTTTTTGCATGAATAAATGTCTATCACTGATTATGATGACCCTTCCATTTGTGAACTTTGAATTTCATGTAATTGTAAGTTTTGCGTCACAAATATGACCTTTCTGTCATCTGGCAGAAGGAGCCTGATTATTTTTAGCTGTTTCAAATATCAAGAGCTTCACGGGTTTCTTTTCAAATCTGAATAACAATAACATACCTTTAAAAGAAAAAAAATTAACTCATATGTATATGATCAATAGCAATTTAAGATGCTCCATTCCATTTTCCAGTGTGTTAAAGCTTTTTAAAAAGTCTGTCTTAAAGACTAGTTATTGGAATTTTTGTTTGGCATTCTGTCAGGCAGAGCAAGTGGTCTATTTTAAGTTCCTTCTCTTCAATTTCATGCCATCTCAGTGAAAATTCCTTCTCTTACATCACTGAAAGATCTGAAATCAAAGGGCTTTCAAGGACACACTTAAGGTAATGAGCTGTATTAGTGGCTCCTTGCCCTCTGTCTACTTTCTCCAGTAGAGCACTCAGAGCTGGGACATCTTTCCCGGCAGTCCTAAGGTACTGTGTCTTCTTCATTGATTACAGGTTTGTTTCCATTAATTTCCTCTTCAGTTTTCTACAAGTGGTTAACCCTACCATGTCACTTGGATCTGGTCCTTACCTCCACACTGTTAAGTTTATTTTAAATCAAAAGAGATTCTTGATTGGATAATTTATGTTAGAAATATCATCATAGAGAAAACAGTCTAATAGTTAATGATTATTCTATTGGTTTCATTCGTTTATTGCTTGTATTTGTTTGTTTTTTGTTTGTATGCTTTTTTTGTTTGTTTTTTTTTTTTTGTTTTTGTTTTTTGTTTTTTTTTGTTTGTTTGTTTGTATGCTTTTTGAGGGAAGTATCACACATTGTTGAGGAGCAGAAGCCTGATTTCACTCTGAGACTTTATTTAAGTTACTTAAACAATGTATATCTTAATTTATTCATCTATAAAGTAGGGGTATCAATAATGCTTATTTTATATGGTTATTGTGCAACATAAAATTAAAAAAAACTTAATAAACAATATATTGGACAGTTTAACACTGTTAATCTCTAAACCAATCATCTTTCTCAGGCAACTTTGTATCATTACTGCTTTAATAATCAAGCCAGTTCACATCAAAGGCCCCCTTTTTAAAAAATTTGCCAATAACTTATCATCATAGCCGTGAGAGGTCTTTTCACAATTTACCCAGTTGAGTAAAGCTTGACCTTTTGAGCACACCTGGCTTTGTTTTATCTTTGCTCAAAGGCCGTCAATACTTACTCAAAAGCTAAGGTAAAGAATGTTCCTGAGACAATTTATTTTTGCCTAATCTTTTCTATGTTTCTTTCACTTATAAAATTATCATTAAGTAGGTTTTAGATGCCTTGTGTTCTAATATCTTCCATTTATTTATTTATTTATTTATTTACTTATTTATTTATTTCTTAAGATTTTATTTATTATTCATGGGAGACACAGAGAGAGAGGCAGAGACACAGGCAGAGGGAGGAGCAGGCTCCCTGAAGGGAGCCTGACATGGGACTCAACCCCGGGTCTCCAGGATCAGGCCCTGGGCTGAAGGCGGCGCTAAACCGCTAAACTACCAGAACTGCCCCTAATATCCTCACTTTAGTAAAATAAAACATAATAAAAAATCTCAAATCCCGAATGATGCAAAACTTTGCCATGTGAATGATTTACCAGTTAATAATAGAACTAGAACTGGAACACAAATCTTACAAGCCTGACCATAATAATCTATATTTATGTAAATATAAAATATATTGTTATATGTATATATGTAAATAAAATATATTTTATATGTATATATGTAAACAAAATATATGTAAATATGCATGCATATATGTAAATTTAAAATATATACATAAATATGTTTTTTCAGGGAGATCACAGTTCTCTATCCTCTCGTGAGATATTGATATTGTGTCTATAGATTATTTTTTATCAATGATGTCAGCATCAAAAAGGGGCTTACACATGGCTTAGCCACCACCTTCATCTTCATCCGTTTTTTTTTTCATCCATTTGTTTATACGAACAGCTGAAGTTTCATCAATCTTATATAAATATGAAGAATAATATCTTTAGTTAATGACTACTTTTTATCCACCAACTCTACCTCCCACTTGGACCTCTGCACTCATGCACCAATATTCATTTTGACATATCTTGGAGACCCTTCTTTCCAGTGATTTAGTGTTTTCATGACAGTTGCAAATCCCCTCATAAAGAGAAAATTAAATTGTATGGCTAAGTTTCCAGATATGAATATGGGAGTTTCAAAACAAATCTTTCACCTGGGAGCTAATCTCATTTCAACAGATTATAAAATAGGAGTCTTTTTTTGAGTACAATTATGAAGATTTTGGTTTAGATATTTGCTTTGGACTGAAAGAAGCATGATAATAACTCACTAACTAATTAGCAAAGAAACTCCTTGCACTTCCTATCAATTATAAATGGCTTTTCCCCTAAACTCATGTTTGTATGCACTATGTCATTCTTCATGGAGGTAGATCTTATATGAAAAGTTCCCTAGAGGATTTTATAAATTTTGAAAAATTATACATCTTGAAAAAGATTTTTGTCGGCAACAGGCTTGCTAAGATATGAATCAAATATCAGAGAAACATTTTATTTGCGGAAGGAGAGGAAATCCCTAATTGGAAACAATAAACAAAAATAACTACGCATAGTCAGTGTTTCAGTGAATGAATCCACACCAACTGATATCACTAGCCTGTGGCCAACAATCTCATTTGTATTAGCAGTTTTCTTTCCTTCTTATATTTGGAAAAAACAGGCAGTAACTAAGTGAATAAGACCCTTAGAAGAAGCAAATACAGTGAGTGAGATCCACATGAAAATACCTTTGACCTGATGACAGTTATCTTCTGTATTCCACAGAGAACAAAGCTCTAACAGAAATCAGTAGTCTTGTTTGAGGAATTAGAGGGCAGAGTTCCAGGTTGCCTACCAAAGTACCCGGAGATTGAGCAGGAAAATTGAGGAAAGTAGAAGAGATAAGAGAGAGAGAGCCCCAATTTTAAATACAAACATTCTATCAAATCTTATACTGATTTTTTTTTTATTTTCGTATTCATATGGGTAAAGCAAGTCTCCAAGGTATCCATAAAGTAACAGATGCTAAAAGAACTAATCGGTTATTTTGGCAGCTGACTAGTGCTGGGGAGAGAGTTCAGAATTCAATTCCAAGTTATAGGGTCTTGGTAAATACCTCAAGCCTTCTACTGAAACTCAAGGGCCATATTTGGAATCCCTATAGGAAATGAAAGAAAGAATGAGGCAGAAACAGTACCTGAAGAAATATTGGACAAGAAATTTTTGAAACATTCTAATATTTGTACTATAGTCTCAATTACTGTAATTTAAAAATAAATATTAAAACCAAGTAATATAAAGTATCCTGACATTGTTCTTTGTTTTCAGGTTTTTTTTTTTTTTTTTGGCACTTTATGTCTTTATATTTCCACATGAATTTTAGAATCACTTTGCCAGTTCACACACACACACACACACACACATCAGTTTTTAAAAAGTTTTTTTTTTAAATAAGTTTTTTTTTTAAATTTTTATTTATTTATGATAGTCACACACAGAGAGAGAGAGAGGCAGAGACACAGGCAGAGGGAGAAGCAGGCTCCATGCACCGGGAGCCCGACTTGGGATTCGATCCCGGGTCTCCAGGATCGCGCCCTGGGCCAAAGGCAGGTGCCAAACTGCTGCACCACCCGGGGATCCCTAAAAAGTTTTTATTTAAATTCCAGTTAGTAAAAAAAAGAAAAATAAAAATAAATTCCAGTTAGTTACAAACAGTCTAATATCAGTTTCAGATTTAAAATACAGTGATTCAACACTTCCATATTGTAAGTGTACTCATTAATCTTCATCATGTATTTAACCCATCCTCACTCCACCATCAGTTTGTTCTCTAACAGTTAAGAATCTATTTCTTGGTTTGCTTCTCTCTCTCCCTTTTTTTTTCTTTGCTCATTTGTTTTGATTCTTAAATTCCACATATGAGTACAATCATATTGTATTTGTCTTTCTCTTATTTATTTCACTTAACATAGTACTCTCTAGTTCTATCCATAATATTGCAAATGCCAAGATTTCATTCTTTTTTATGGATAAGTAGTACTCCATTAAATATATATTTTCCATTGTGTGTGTATATATATACATATACCATATCTTTCTTATCCATCCATCAGTGGATGGATTTTTGGGCTTACCATAATTTGTCTATTGTAGATAATGATGCTATAAACATCAGGGTGCGTGTAGCCCTTTGAATTAGTGTTTTTCATATTCTTTGGGTTAATACATAGTAGTGCAATTGCTGGATTATAGGGTAGTTCTATTTTTAGCTTTTTAAGGAATCTCCATACTGTTTTCTACAGTGGTGCTCCAGTTTGCATTCTCACCAAAAGTGCAACAGGGTTTTCCTTTCTCCCATCCTCATCAATACCCCTTGTTTCTTCTGTTACTGATTTTAGCCATTCTAACAGGAATGAAGTGATATCTCACAGTAGTTTTGATTTGTATTTCCCTGGTAATCAGTGATGTTGAGCATCTTTTCATGTGTCTGTGGCTATCTGTATGTATTCAGAAAAATGTCTATTCATGTCTTCTGCCCATATTTATTTTTATTTTTAAATTTTTTTTCTGCCCATTTTTAAATTGGCTTATTTGGTTTTTGAGTGTTGTGTTCTGTAAGTTGTGTAACTTCTTTATGTATTTTGGGTACTAACCCTTTATCAGACATGTCATTTGGAAATATTTTCTCCCATTCCACAGATTGCCTTTTAGTTTTGTTATTTCCCTTGTTGTGCAGAAGCTTATTATCTTGATGAAGTCCCAATTGTTTATTTTGCTTTTGTTTCTCTTTTCTCAGGAGACATATCTAGAAAGAAGTTGCTATGGCTAATGTGAAAGAAATTACTGCCTGTGTTCTCCTCTAGGATTCTTATAGTTTCACTTGAAATTTTTAATTTCCAAATGATAGTTTCTAGCATATAAATTATTGTTAATTGCTGCATATTGACTCTATACTTTGTAACTTTGTTAAATTCATTGATGCCAGTAATTTTTTCGCAAATACCTTAAAATTTTCTATGTACATGATTATATAGTTTGAATAAATATATACTGTTGAACAATATTTTGTTGAAGGAAAGTAGTTAGAGTGGATATTCTTGCCTTGTTCTCTTGTTCCAACATTAGAAGGAAAGCAGTTTGTCTTTCGTTATTACCTATGATGCTATCTATAGGTTTTTCATATCTACTGCTTATTAGTTTGAGAAAAAAAATTTGTCTTTCTAGCTTGCTGAGAGTCTTTTTTTCCTTGCTTTGCTCAGATAATTCTTACTTGGTCAGTTATGATGTGAGATACATACTTGTATGTCTACATTTATATTTATATTAGTGTGTATATGCATTTATATATTATTCTTATGTAAATATATATTTATATACACATTACCTGTTAAGATTTTTTTCATAATATAGTTTTATTTTCTTGTTATACATGTTTCTGGTTTTGGTATTTGGGTAACCCTAATCCTATAAATATTTATAGCAAGAATTTATTTCAAGAATGTTTTTTTTTTTTTGTCCTTTTCTTTTATCATTTATTTACTTATTTTATTTAAAAGATTATATTTATTTATTCATGAGAGACACAGAGAGAGAGGAGATAGAGGGAGAAGCAGGCTCCATGCAGGGAGCCCAATGTGGGACTCAATCCTGGATTCTGGGATCACACCCTGAGCCAAAGGCAGATGCTCAACCACTGAGCCACCCAGGCATCCCTTGTCCTTTTCTTTTACTCTAATTTCTAATGTATTTGTTGTAAACTGTTTTGATAACTAAAGTTTTGTGCTATGTTTTCATATATTGTGAAACAAGCTCTTAAGAATATACACAATGTAGATCTAAGTACTGGAAGTTACTCTCTCTGGCTATGTATTTTATATTGTACAATTATTAAATGCTATTTCATCCCTAATATAGACAATTGACTTTTGTAAAATATGTGAAGGTCCTTAATGTTTCAATTTTAAAGTCCAGCTTGTCTAAATTCTACAAAATGCACATAGAATTATGACACACTTTGGTGATTAATGACACAGCTTCTCTTTATAAATGTCATTGTCATAATCAGTTTGTAAAAATGAGGAAAATGCACAATAGTGAGTTATCGTCAATCAGTTGATTGACCTGCTGTATAGGTACCATGAAGCTTAAATGCTATAATGCCAAGATCTTCTTCCCCATAATTTTGGGAAAAATAAAGATAGATAAAATGCATGGCACCACTAAAATATGATCAGATTGAGAACACTCTACATACCTCCTTTTCTGTTGATGAGAAGCACAAAGCAACAACTTGCCTAAAGAGTATTTCCAAGAATGACATTTTAATTAATTAATTTACTTTTTTTAATAATAAATTTATTTTTTATTGGTGTTCAATTTGCCAACATACAGAATAACACCCAGTGCTCATCCCATCAAGTGCCCCCATCAATGCCCGTCACCCATTTACCCTCACCACCCCCCTTCCATCACCCCTAGTTTGTTTCCCAGAGTTAGGAGTCTTTAAATATCAGAAAGGGAGACAGAATTTATTTACTTTTAAAGAATTATTTTATTTATTTATTGGAGGGAGAGAGGGAGAGAGAGAGAGAGAGAGAGAAAGAGAGAGAGAGAGAAAGGACTGGGGGAGAGGATCCTAGGCAGATTCCACAGTGAGCATGGAGCCTGTCATAAGGTTGGATCCCATGACCCTGAGATCATGATGTGCACCAAAATCAAGAATCAGATACTCAACCAACTGAGCCACCCAGGCACCCCCAAGAATGACATTTTAAAAATCAAGTGTTTTCATTTTCTGAGTAAATTCCATTATGAAAATCTATGAGGACAAGCACAAAGATAAACTCAAAATGGATGAAAGATCTAAATGTGAGACAAGATTCCATCAAAATCCTAGAAGAGAACACAGGCAACACCCATTTTGAACTTGGCCACAGCAACTTCTTGCAAGTTATATCCATGAAGGCAAGAGAAACAAAAGCAAAAATGAATTATTGGGACTTCATCAAGATCAGAAGCTTTTGCACAGCAAAAGAAACAGTCAACAAAACTAACAGACAACCTACAGAATGGGAGAAGGTATTTTCTAATGACTATCAGATAAAGGGCTAGTATCCAAGATCTATAAAGAACTTATTAAACTCAACAGCAAAGAAACAAACAATCCAATCATGAAATGGGCAAAATACATGAACAGAAATTTCACAGAGGAAGACATACACATGGCCAACAAGCACATGAGAAAATGCTCCACATCGCTTGCTATCAGGGAAATACAAATCAAAACCACAATGAGATACCACCTCACACCAGTGAGAATGGGGAAAATTAATAAGGCAGGAAAAACAAATGTTGGAGAGGATGTGGAGAAAGGGGAACCCTCTTGCACTGTTGGTGGGAATGTGAACTGGTACAACAATTAAAGCAATAGGCATACTTAGAATCTAGATCTTAGTTTTTAATACCACTCTCCAATAGAAGGAACCAAGGCTTATTTTGGAAATGGATGATTCTAGAACTGGAGCAAAAAAATACACAAAATGATCATGGAGCACTCTGGTTCCAAAAAATTATAAAGGGCTAAAAAAAAAAAAAGAATATGTCAAAGTGACAGAGGATCCAACTGAAAGAATCCCAGTAGCGAAAGCTAAAACATTTGTGTAATGTCAAAAAATTAAGTGTCTTGGTTTATAACCAATGCATAAATATTCATGAATCTATATTGATATAAATAAATAATTAAATAATAAATAATGGGAGAGAAGAGACGATTCTCCCATGTAAAGTAAAATTCAAATAATCCCATGTAGATATTCTACCCTCTTGTAGGTTGAGCATAATTTCCTACTCCTCAAGTTCTTACTCCCGCAGTATATGGAAGAGGAGAAAGAGAGTTATATTACAGTGGAGAAACCTGACAAACACTACTTCAACCACGTGATAAAAGTTAATAAGAATTGTTATGACGTGTTGATAGAATGTACTTTGATATGATGTGATGAAATGGCACTTTGTCTCTGTCGTCTTCCTTCCCCAAATGCATAACCCTACTTTAATAATGAGAAAAATATCAGAAATATACAAATTAAAGAATAAACTGTCAAAGTCATCAAAACAAAGGAGGTCTGAGAGACTATCACACAAGTCTAAAGGAGCCTAAGAAGCTGTCACAACTAGATGTAATGTGGTATCCTGGATGATATCTTGAAATAGGAAAAGGACATTAAATAAAAATTAAGGAAATATGAATAAAATGTGGACTTGGGGTAGGAATGTATGAATGTTGGTTATTAATTATAAAAAAGTACCATACGATTGTAAGGTTAATAATTGGGGAATTAAATACAGAGTATATTGAAATTCTCTGTACTATCTCCTCAATTTTTCTGTAAATGTAAAACCGCGTTAAAATTAAGGATTTATTTTTAAAGTACATATATAAACAATTCCTATAGAATGACTGTTTGGGTCCACCTCAAATCCCCAGTGTGATGGTATTTGGAAGTGGCGTCTTCAGAATATGATTGTGAAGGTGGAGGCCTCATTAATGGGATTAGAGTCCTTATGAAATAGACTCCAGAGAGATCCACTCACCCTTTTTCCAAATGAAGTTATAGTGAGAAGACAGCTATCTATGAATCAGGAAGCAGGCTCTCATCATACACCGGATCTATCAGTGTCTTCGTGTTGTACTTCCCATCCTCTAGAACTATGAGAAATAAGTGTTTATTGTTTGAACTACCCAGTTTAAGGTGTTTTTTGGTTTTGTTTTGTTTTGTTTTGTTTTTATAGCCGCCCAAATGGACTGAGAAGAAAACTGGCACTAAGATGGGGTTGCTGCTGTAACAAATACTTAAACATGTGGAAACAGCTACAGAACTGGGTAATGAAACCGGAGACTGGAAGAGCTTTGAGATGCGTGCTGGAAAAGCTTAGACTGCCATGGACAGAATCTTTTTTTTTTTTTTTTTTTAAGATTTTTAAAATTTATCTATTCATGAGAGACACACACAGAAAGAGAGAAAGAGAGAAGCAGAGACACAGGCAGAGGGAGAAGCACGCTCCATGCAGGGAGCCTGACATGAGACTCGATCCCAGGTCCCCAGGATCAGGCCCTGGGCTGAAGGTGGCACTAAACCACTGAGCTACCCGGGCTGCCCATGGACAGAAGCTTAAAGGTGATTCTAGTTAGGGCACAGAATAAAAAGAGGAGAACTATAGAGAAGAAAGAGAAAAAAAAAAAAGCCTCAGTCTTCTTAGAGAATACCTAATGGTCATTAACAGAATATTGGAAATACGGACAGTAAATGCCATAGTGATGAAGTCTCAGATTGAAGTTAGGAATATGCTATTGGAAACTAAAGAGAGGCAATCCCTCTTAAGGAGCAAAGAGTTTGGTTGAGTTGTGTTTGTGTGTTGTAGAAGGTAGAACTTACACATTATGACACTGAATTTTTAGCTAAAGCTATTTCTAAACAAAATATTAAAGTATGGCTTGGCTCCTCTTGACTGCCTATAGTAAAATGCAAGAGGAGGAAAATGACTTAAATATAGGGTTGTTAAGTTAAAAGGAATTGAAACCTAAAGATTTAGAAATTACCAAAAACAAATTAAAAAATGAGAATACTAACAATGTGGCCAAGTGATGATTTAATAGAGAGACTCTATGGTTCAGCCATCTCGACAGCAGCCAGGAGCTTTTCTCTGTGCAGTGCCATCTCCACGGGTAGGCAGAATGCAAGGACCCCAGGCATAGGACAATCTCACAGGATGGTGATACCTCTCCAGTTCAGGTGGGCCAGGATGCCCAAGCCATAACTTGTTTGGCTTTATAGGAGGAGAGGAATTTGCCTCAGGATGATTCATCCCTCAAGTCTCCCCCATATTTAATTTAGATGATACTCAGATGAGACTTTGGACTTAAACTTTGGAATGTTGCTGGAATAAGTTGACTTTGGTGACTGTTCAGATGGAATGAATGCCTTTGATATGAGAGGACATGAATTTGGGAGCCAGGGCCAGAATGCTAGAGACTCTCCAAAATCCACGTGCTATAACCCAATGTGATGGTATTTGGAGGTAGGCCTTTGGGAGCTAATTAATTAGGTCATCAGGACAGAACCCTCATAAATGGGATTAGAACCCTTATGAAAGAGACCCCAGAGAGCTTTCTTCCCCTCACTGCCATGTACAGGCATAGTGAGAAGATGGCAGTCTATGAGCCAAGAGAGAGACCCTTATCAGACACTGAATCTGCCAACACTTTGATCTTGGACTTTTTTTTTTTTTTAAGATTTTATTTATTTAATCATGAGAGACAGAGAGAGAGAGAGAGGCAGAGACAGAGACAGAGGGAAAGGCAGGCTCCCTGTGGGGAGCCCAATGTGGGACTCAATCCCAGAACCCTGGGATCATGACCTGAGCTGAAAGCAGATGCTCAACCACTGAGCCACCCAGGCATTCCTGATCTTGGACTTCCATCATCCAGAACTATGAGAAATAAATGTTTGTTTCTCATAAGATATCAAGTCTATGGTGTTCTGTTACAACAGCCAGAATAGACTAAGATAGCCACGTTTTCCCTTTCTGTTTGGAAGAAGTTATTTTTCATAAACCACATTATTTGTATTAACACGTAATGAGGCTTGTTACTGTTACTTTCAGTGAATTAATAAATAAATTTTAACAAACTTTGCCCTCCTAGGTCAGCAGATTATGACTCATGTCTAATACATTTGTTTTATTTACCTATTTATCTCCAGCACCTAAAACAAAATGCTTAGCATACGGCAAAACCTCAAGATACACTTTCTGATAGAATTATTAAAGGCACAGCAACTCTGATAAGAGTGATCTTGTTTGGTGTTATATAGAAAAAATTACTTCTGGGAAGCAATAGCATTTTAGGAAGTGATTATAAAGTAGGGGGGAAATCAGTTCAATCAGAAACACAGATATTTAGCCAAGAAAGAGTTGAATCTTTAATCTAGAGAATAGCCTGATTTGAAAATCTTAAACTTGAATAAGATTTTAGTCTACATGAAGATTGATAAATTATGGAAACAGACCTAAAAAAAATAAAACAAATTTGATACAAACAAATGGAAATGTCAGGGTAAAAAGAAAAAAAGTAACGTCGTAGTCTTGGCTTTAAGATCAAGAGATTTGTGGAAGCTGGGAGAACTTTGAAGAGATATTAAGAAAAGCCTACACAGGTCTTTTAGGAAGGTGTCAAGGGAAGCCTAAGGAAACTTGAATAGGCTGGGATCAGGATCCCTGGGTGGCGCAGCGGTTTGGCGCCTGCCTTTGGCCCAGGGCGCAATCCTGGAGACCTGGGATCGAGTCCCACATCAGGCTCCCGGTGCATGGAGCCTGCTTCTCCCTCTGCCTGTGTCTCTGCCTCTCTCTCTCTCTCTCTCTCTCTCTCTCTCTGTGACTATCATAAATCAATAAAAATTAAAAAAATAAATAAAATAAAAAGAAAAAAAACACTCATTAAAAAAGAAGAGGCTGGGGATGAGACAGGAGAGGAAAGGAAAGCAAGAAAAATTTTATCAGTGTCAGCAGGGAAGGAGGGCTTACTCTGTGCCAGAAGTTCAGCAGCACTGTTTCTGCAGTAAGCAGAAAGAAGGAAACTAACTAACTCAGTAATCTAGCTAAGGAGAATTCCCAGCAGAAGACTAAAGTGACATCTGGCTTCATTTTGCTACTTATGATTAAAGTGCAAGAGAGATAAACTAAATAATAAATTGTTAATATAAAGAGACTGGAAGCTTTTGAGTTGAAAAGCAAAACTGTTTCTCATTCTCAGCAACTCTATATAACAATCATCCTCAATTACAAAAAAATTTTAGAGAAAGATCAGATCCAGGGAAAATAAAATTCTCTGTTAAGATAGTGGAAACTGTTAAGCGGATACCGCATCGAAATTTCCAAACACTTGAAAGCCCCTTTAAGAAGCCTCAATATGTCTTATAGATTCTATTTAATAATGGGATTTTTAAGAATCCTAAGCATGTTGTTATACAGCAATTTCACAGGGAGACTAAGATATAGAAGAGGGTTGTGGGTGTGACTTTTTTCTAATGGAGTGAGTTATAAGTTGATACAAAAGAAACAGATTTTAATATAAATATTCTAATTTGGACCTGATAATACAAAGAAAATACAAAATTTCTGTTGGTGTTGTGAAAAACTCAGCTACAGAGAACACCTACTTTACATGGAGGAGATTGAAGAATGACTCAGGATGGCAACGAGAACCAAGTGCAGTGCAAAGCTGAAGACCATGGAGAACAATCCTTAGGAAGTAGGACTGAGCCATTTTCAAGAAGGTGGCAATATATTACCAACTAGATTTCAGAATTACTATGACCAATGTCTGCTGTGTGCATATCATTTTTTTCTGGTTTTGGAATGGACATGACTAGCAATTATTCATAATTTTGCACCATTGTAAAAAAGGGTGTTTGATGGGTAAATAATTTGTCTCACTGGATTATGGATTTTTAGATTAAGAAGAATACAATCTAAGGAGCTATACCTGAGAATTATCATCTGTAATTGATCCTGATTTATATAATGACACATTCAACTTTTATTTTTTTAATTTTTAAAAATATTTTATTTATTTATTCATGAGAAACACAGAGATATAGGCAGAGGGAGGAGAAGCAGGCTCCATGCAGTAGCCCCATGCAAGACTCAATCCTGAAACTCTGGGATCACGTTCTGAGCTGAAGGCAAACACTCAACTGCTGAGCCACCCAGACACTCAACTGCTGAACCACCCAGGCGTCCCCTCACACATTCAGCTTTTAGTTGATGCAATAAGGGATGAGACTTTGAGATTCTCGAGAGAGAGGTAACTGGTTTTGTTTTGTTTTTGCATATAAAAGGGATATAAAATATGTGGACAAAGAGCAGAGTATGTATTTTCTAAGAGTAGGCTACATTTTCCATCGCATATGTTCTAAGAATTTAACATTGACACTGCTCGCATCAAATCATAGGATCCATCCTACCGCTTAGGTGGGACTAACCAGGAAATACTTTTTGTATATTTGCATATTTTAAGATATCTTTTTAAAAATCTCCAGCAATTACTGCAGTCAGAGAATTACTAAAAATCTCTCTTTTGTGGTGCTAATGAATTCTTAAAAGATATAAATGGAAAAGCAATTTCATTGATTTTTACATTGTTCAAGTTACAATGGGTAGTTGATCTACATGACTTTTGGAGAAATAGAATTTATATGCAATTGAGTCCTTGTAAGAACGGCTTTTGTCAAGTCCTTGAGGTCATATGTAGCATGAGTGTAAATATAATGATGGAGCACTTGGAAAGAAGCAGCAGTTTGGGGACATGAGTTTTGGAATTGGAATTAGCTGGAATAATTGGAACCCATTCTACTTGTCTGAATCATATAAATATATTGCACTTCTAGAATTATTTCCAACTTTTGAGAGGCTTGAAGATAACTGCCACATCTTTGGCAATAGAAAATGCATCATTTGTTTCTATAGGCAAAAAAAAAAAAATGGTGTGATTATTTGAGTCTAGTCATTCAGAAATGCTTATTTGGGTTCATTTTAGCACGTACAAAATAATGTATTTGAAGTAACATACAACTTGTGGTTTTGTGTCTTATTTTCTTCAAAGTAAATCAAAAGACACTGGAGGAAATAAAATGTCTTCTTCATCAGAAAACTACAGTACTAAAAGGTTATCATTTTCTCATTTCAGATAAACTTAGATCTCTCAATCATATTAAGTCAGTATCTCAATTGTTTTGAAATGTTTATTATTTTTTTGCATCCAATACTATACCCTTATAATACAGGAATGACAAAATTGAACAGAGCTTTAAAGAAAATGATATTTTAATCATTCAACACAGTATAAGAAGCATTCTGCTTTTTAAGTTAACAAAGCAAACATAGTCTGTCTTCTAATTAGATCTTAGAAAGTAAGTTAGATATTAATAAAATAATTATAGGAAACAAAGATAATATTTAAGTGTAAGTACATCTTAGGAGAAAGGTACACAGCAACTCTTGGTGGGGGTGGGGGTGGGGTGGTCAAAGGTGATTTTCCTGAGGAAAGGAAACAATCTGAGATATATACAAGATGAGCAGGCATTAGAGAAATGCAAGGTGTAGCAGACAGGGACAGCAGAGATGGGTAAAAAAGAAAAATCTGAAGAGCACTTCCTGGCAAAGTCTGGTGGCAAAAGGTAACATCAGATATTCTAGGATTTGAAAGGAGCCCAATGTGGCTGGTGTGCAGGCAGCAAGAGGAAATGACATAGGCAGGGAAGGGGTCAGGCCAAGGGGAGTGTTGACTATGATAAAGAATTTGGTCTCAAATGGAAGGGATAGGGTGGCCTGGATGGCTCAGCGGTTTAAGTGACACCTTCAGCCTAGGGCCTGATCCTGGAGACCCAGGGTCGCGTCCCACATCAGGTTCCCTGCATGGAGACTGCTTCTCCCTCTGCCTGTGTCTCTACCTCTCTCTCTCTCTCTCTGTCTCAAATGAATGGAAGAAAGAAAGAATGAATGAATGAATCAATCAATCAATCTTTAAAAAAATGGAAGGGATATTTGCTTGGGTACTAATTTCATATTCAGTCATTCATAATTAAATATGTTCATGAAATAATGAGTGATTTCTGAGATAGGGAATCACAGAGGAAGAACTAAGTTTGCATGAGTGTAAGCTTCAACAACACGCAAGAGACCTACTGGCACAGAAAATGATGATGAGGTTAACTGGAAGGAATATTTGCTTGGGTACTAATTTCATATTCAGCCACTTATAATCAAGTATGTTCATGAAATAATGAGTTGTGTTTCCCAGTCCTTGAATTACCTGATTGCATGCACTCAGATAATTCATACCCATATCCAACCTTGTGTATACTATTCTATATGATTACTTGCTATGCATATGTCCTGTTTTTCCAATTAAATTGAAAACTTCTGGTTGCTCAAATAAAGACCATGCCAAACACATATTTTTTATAAATATTAGCAACTAGCGTAGTGTCTCCTGATGGAACACAGCACATACAGAGATTTTTCCTTTTCTGTTTCATCCTCAAGACTCTTTGGTCTGTATGCTCCATACTAGAGACTTTCCCTCTTCTGGTACTCTTTATCCTTTGGCTGCTTTTATTGTCTTCAAAGGACAATTCTCATATTGCATTTACTTGCTGTCTAGAATGCCAACAGCATTGTAAATGCCAGTTTCCCCCACAAGACTGTAATTTCTATGAGATCAAGAACTTCATCTTATTTGCCAGCATATTCTCAAATCCTCATTGAATATTTATTGATTTGAATAAAACAACAAATGTAGTACTTTCTCATTAATTACTTCATGAACAAATGATAATGCCTATTTAGAGCCTTATGTATGCTTCTGTGAATTGAGCTTGAAAAGTTTTTTCGATTCCACCAAGTGAAGAGGTATTTGAGTGGCTCAGTCAGTTAAGCATCTGACTCTTGGTTTTGGCTCAGGGCATGATCTCAGGGTCCTGGTATTGAGCCCCATATAACGCTCTGCCCTCAGAAGGGCAGGGGGAGGTCTGTTCCATATTCCAAATACTAATTCCAGATACCAAAAAGATATTCCCACCCTTACTCTTCATCACTAATGACAATTATTTAAGAACAGAAGTTCAGAGAAAGAGAAATATGAACAATGGGGCTGTCAAAGATGACTTGAGTGTCCAAATGATGTTCACAGCTCTTCCTTTACTTTGGTGGGCAATTTCTTCAGATTAAATATAAAAAGAAAATTTATAATGTAAAAATTACCATAGACAGCAATTGTGATATTATTTATTTATAAAAGCCTTCCTTGATCCTCCTAGCTATAGGTATGTTTTATTCTCATTTGAATTGCAATTGCCCATATTTCTCCAAATACTCATTTGGCAAAAACCTCTATGTTTTAAGATTATCTCTTTATGGTTATGCAACAAATACTTACTCAATTATAAATAAATTGATGGTGAATAGATTTTTTTCCCAGTAAATAAAGTGTTGACTTACTTGTTTGTAAGATATTTTTTTTTTTTTTTAGAAAGGAATTTGGTAAAGAATGACTCATCATAGTGAGTTTTGTTTTAAAATCTGTCTTTCCTCCAATACTTTTATTCTTTTCTGTATATTTTCAAATTTGTTTGCTTTTATAGATAATAACTACCAGAAGACTAAAAATGTGAAAACAATTTATGGTTTTCTACAATTTCTTGGTGTTCACGCTAACATGTACCATTATGCTTTGCAGAGAAATTAATATCCCTCCATCAACAGCAAATCAACGGGTTTTGTCCTGAATGATGCATCTGTCCTCAAGCAACTCTGCAACCTTAGTGCTTTTTGCGTATGAAAATAAAAAAAAATCCAAGAGAATTATTTTCACAGTTTGAGCAAATGCAATTTTGATGTGTAATAAGACTAACTCACACAGACTGTTGACAGTTTTGTCTGCTCAGTACTCTTGCATCTCATGGCAACAGCATCTCCTTCTGTTTGGAAACTATTTTTCCCTGTCTGATCCAGCCTGAGTTTTCTGACCTAATATTTGGATAGTTATGAGCCAACTTGGGCTTATCAATGCCCTATCTTGGGATATTTCTAAATGAAGCTAAGAGATAGTTTTTTCCTGTCTACCCATAGACCCAGTCACATGGACATGCCTGGCTGAATGACAAAGCTGAATTGCAAAGGAAAATAGAAATTACAGACCAAGAAAGAGTCCTGATGGCATTCAAACTCCTTGTTTCTACTTCCCCAAGACCAGGAACTCTTTATTCTTATAATGGTTTGGTGAAGCGAACCAAAAATTACTTTATTATTGGAATTACTTTGAATTGTTTTCTAGTGTTCCAATCAAAGTAGAGTTAAATCAAATGCTAAAGGATATTCTTCTTGGTCATTTTGGCCCTAGCAGTAGCAAATATAACCAAAGTTGTGAATAGACCACTGGCTGAATAGTCCTATTGAGAATACATTTCTTCAGCCAAGTATGAGTAGCCACTATACATGACTGCAAAGTGAGAATTTGGGCATGTTCTCTTTTATGTCCACCTGGCATAAAAAAAAAATCATAAAAAAAACAAAAGGAGGTAAATTTTCATGAGAGGCAAAAATGGATTGAAGGTAGTAGTAATATAACAAAAAGGAAAAAAAATATTTTTCAGGAAAAATTTAAAAGACCTATTTTAATTTCAGTATCTAAAAAATAGTCATGCAAGTTAGAAGTGTTAGCTTGTCCTCATAAATTGTCTACACAAATTTCTCACTTGGTTTAAATGTCATGGTGTTTTAGATGACTTCCTCCTGTGGTATTTTGAGTACGGAAGATAGCAAAGGTCATGACCATTTGTGGTCAATAAACAGTTTTGTTCCACCCTCTCCCAGAGCAAGCAGATTTAGGCTGGTTATTAATTCAGGTGGCCTGGCTAAAATCCATCTTCAGTAATTACGTTTTTGTCTACGTAAAATTGATAATGCAGTTTCAGCGAGAGAACTTATTCATGGTTGTCATCAGTTTAAAAAAAAAGAACAGAAACACAGTATCAACAAACACTCTATTATGCTCTAAAAAGAACAAAGGTTTCATTTTGCTCCAATGTGAATGCTCTTGAAGACTAAAATAACTAAGCAGATAACATTTACTATATGTCACCAGCTACTGCATTTAAGCAACAAGAAATCTCTTAAACCTTTAAACATTCTGTTAAGTAATTTATATGAAAGTATCTTAGAAAGGCTACTCTAATCTCTCTCTTATCCATTTACCTTCCTGCTCTCAATCCCTGCTCAACTTTCACTTGTTCTCTGAAGCCTTTGGTGTCCCACCGCCCACCTGCTAAATTAGATTAGGCCTCCTTTTCTGCTGTCCTGGAACACTTCAATTATAGTGCACACTGTACTATCCTTGCTTTCTGTTGGACTGCTAGGTCATGGAAATAGGAACTCCTATACTATCCTTCTTTGTATTCCCCAATTTAGCACCATGCCTTATAATATGCTATATTCAAGTATGCAATAAAGGTTTGTTGAATACATGAATATGAAATCAACATTTTCTGCACATTTAAATAAAAACTAAAATAATCCTTTTGAAGAACAAATCTAGTACTATACAATATATGTGAAGGGATTTAGACTTTGCATCCAGGAAGAAAAAATGAAAATTGATTATTTGGAGAGTTATGGCACTCAGTGTCCTAAAAAGACACCATAGCCCTATTTGTCAGGTGATGAGCCTGGGGTGTGTTGCAGCTGAACACCATTTCAAGTTGGCTTGCATGCTCTCGTCACATCCATGGAGATGGCTTTGACTTAGAAGAGGACGCATCTTCTACGGAAAAGAAATGGACAGAATATCAAGGCCTGGTCAAATGGACTAGGGTTACAGATGGGGCTCACGTCCCGTGAGGAGCAGGAAATCAGGTGACATCAATGAGAAGACAACAGAATAAGGTCAAGTCAGTACCCACCCTTGGTGTTCCAAGCAACACCAGGAATAGTAATTCTAAGGGTTACAAAGTATTAGATATACTATCCCATTGTATGCTTTTATAGTAATTCATCCAAGCCGGTCTCCATATTGATATTCAGGCTGCATCCAATATTTTCTATTTTTAGAATGAGAAACTGATGTATACATGTACATATGTTTGCTATAAATTCCTAGAATTGCTGGGTCAGAATGTCAATGAATTTGTAATTTTTGTCAAAATTTGACAAATTTTGTCAATAATTTGTAAGTTATTGCCAGTTTATTGCTCATAGGATTTGTACTTCTTCATGTTCTCACCAACCATATGAGTGTCTTTTCCACACACCTTTGTCAATCCACTGTATTATTCCTTTTTGATCTTTGCCAATCTGTTAGGTGAAAAAGCTTTTGCTATAGCTTTAATCTGCATTTCTCTAAGAGTGATATTTGAATCATTTCATATATCTAAGAGCTGTTTCTTTTTAATATATTGTCTATTTATATCTCTTACTTATTTTCCATTGAATGTGTGATATTTTCTCTTATTGACTAATAAATACTCTATATGTTAGGGAAATAAACCCTTCATTGTAAGCTGCAAATATTTGTTCACAATTCTTTGTTTTCTTTAAACTTTACTTTGTTTTTATTATACAAACCAATTTTTAGTCTTATGTAAACAAATGTACAACTTCTCTTTTCTAGCATTAAGTTTTTATGTACCACTTGGAATAGGCTTTCTCAATCAAAAATTATAAAACCTTGCTTGTGTTCAAATTCTAGCTTTCCTCTAACTACCTGGACAAATCACTTAATTGCTCTGGGCCTATTCTTTTCTTTATGAAATGGAATCACAATACCATCTAATTCATAGGTTGTTGTGTGGCCTAGGAAAAAATAATAGCTATAATGCAATTAGCATAATGTTTGCCTTATATTAACATGATGATAACAAGAGTAATAATAATAGTTGTTTTGTTGTGTTCAATGAAACAAGTGCTGAACCAATTATCTTTTTTTTCTAAAGAATCCATTTTTTTCCCCTATTTCTTACATTGGTAATTGGAGACAATATTGAGCCAGCCCTTCTATGTGGAAAATTAACCTCATTAGTTCCCTCTTTAAAATGAAAAAAGCCAAACCTAAAAGGAAGCTTTAGGAGTTGACATAAGAAGTGAATGTTACTGAACAACTTACTCTGTTATTGTAAACAAGCCTGCCTAGAACCAAACTACTGATGAATGCTGAAACTCTCCAGATTGAACAGATCTGTTTGTATGGGCAGCTACTGTGTTGATTTCAGAGTAGTTAGATTTATTTATGATTGCCATAGAAACGACATGAAGATGCATTTTCCACCAAACACACCTAGCAACTCTGTGGATGTCTGTATATTCAATTTATCCACGGTTACCCTGGGGATTGCTCAGAATATGAATGTCCCTACCATTTCTTCAAGCTCACAATTGTAAACTAACATCTTGGTGATTTCGTTTCCCTGCCAACAAGAGAAGGTGCTTCCCAGGGTTACATCGCACTACTACTAGAATAGACTAGAATAAATGCCTCTCTAAAATAAATTCAGTAATTCAGAACCCCTTGTATTGTTATATTGTATGTGGAAAAACAGTTTGTTCCAAATTAAGTTCTAATATTTTTGAAGATTTCAACATTTCACTTTTAAAAAAGACTTTGTTAAATTAATCTGATTAAATCATAATAGATTCATTTTACTACAATATTTGTTTCATGAACATTTCCTCCTCCTTTATTGGTGCTGTACAATAGAAAATGTTAAATTACAAAGCAGGGGAGATCATATTGTAGAGAGCTGATATAATAGAATCTAGACTTTGGAACTTAGGGAGACTTTAAAAATGAATTGGTCTTCCTTTCATTTGAAAGTTAACTTGACTAGGATCACCCAATTATCAAGAACAGAATTCATCTAAAAAGAGGAAAACAGATACATTAGATTGCACAGATTTTGACATGACAAAGTATATATCTTTTCTTTGTGGCACAAGGAAAGAAAAGATGATGAGATGTCTGGCAGCGTATGAATTAGCTTAAGGAAAAATGTTATGACCCTAACCTGAAGTGAGAAAAACAAAAAAGGGAAGAAAGAACAGGGTAAATTATTTCAGAGTTGGACTAGAAAAAGAACTTTCAAATAGCACCCATTCAAAAATTACTTATTTATTGCTAATACGTCCATTTAAACTCAGAAATATGGTGTTGTAGAAAGAACCAGAGAAGTTAGATTCCATTTTACAAGTCTATATTGAGTGGCCAGCTATATGACAAGCACTCTGGGAGGTGCTAGGGATATGGAGTTAAACAAGCTTTGCCCAGCTTCTGTCCCAGGAACTTTATCAGATGGTAAGGCAAGAAAACAGGTAATTCTACAATGGAATATGTGCTTTCAGAGTGGAAGGCCAGTTTTCTGTGGGTCACTGAAGAAAACTTAATTCACAGAGAATAGTTTATAAAGCTTCAGAGGCAAAGGGATACATTACACACCTTAGAAATGAAAAATTAAAAGTTGATTATAAAGAGAAGGTAGTGTGAGAAGAAGCTGCCTGAATCACATCACTCAGGACTTTGTAAACTCTGAAAAAAGAGTTGGGATTGTATCAGAAGTCAGTAGGGAGACATTTAGAGGTTTCAGTTGGGAGAGTGATGGGAGTCGATGTGCTCTTTAGAATCATCCTGGCTTCAGTGTAAATGTAGGAAGAAGGGCAATACCAGATGCATAAAAACTAGCCAAGGGCTTTATCTATAATTCTGGCAGGAAATTATAATGACTTGTATTAGTGAATGGCTGTAGAGATGAGCAATTTCTCACCAGGATAATTGGTTAGAGTATGATACCATTCCCTGAGGGAAAAAATGAAAAATCAGGTTTGCTTGAGCATATATTAAATTTTGGAGGGGCTAAACTGTTCTTGGTCTTCCAGATAGAGAGATTTAGAAATAAGGTACGGGGTTTTATTTAGGTTAAGGATTTGGGAATAATCTCTATTTATAGGCTTATTAAAGCCCTGAAAGAAGAGATCACAGAAGCAAGAGAATGGAGTAGAAAGAAAGGAACCAAGATAGCACTCTAAGAGTACTTATGTTTAGAATATAGAGAAAAGAAGTAAAAAGTTAGTGGAATACCAAAGAACGATGATGAAGGTAAGAGCTGGGGAATCAGAGAATGCAGAAATGTGACTCTCAGTGGAGGAGAAAGCTGACATTAGCTGAAGGAGGAATATGAGAATGAAAAATAAGATATATTTTTAAAAGATGACTAACCCACATACTCAAGAGAGGGATCCATTATAAAAAAGAATCTAGAGATATAAGAAGGAGGAGTGGTGGTGGTAGAGTTGGTGATTGATTGAATTCACTTACCCAATTGGATGGAGAAGGTGGGAGCCAGAGCACAGGGGAATTGAATTTGTACAAGAGAAATCATACTACTTTCCTTGATAAATGTCGTAAGAGAAGTAAAAAAAAAAAAAAAAAAAAGAGTTAGAAAGATAGAAGTAATTTGTGGCTATAATTGCCAGAGGTTGAGAGAGAGAATTCTAATCTAATGTATTCTATAGTCTCTTATTAAGGGGCAAGGTCATCTGCTATGAATGAAGGGGTGGGTTCAGATGTTGGGGAAGAATGGGAGATTTGAAATTGTCAGTATGGAAAATTGAGAAGGACTTCACTAGGAAAATATAAATTATCGCTGAATAGAATTGAAGGTTCGGTCAAAGCTGGAAACCAGCTATTTTCAGTAAATTGAGCCTGGTTGAGTGACTTCTTCAGCAGCCCTCAGAATGACAGGAGAATCAAATTGATGTAGGTTTCTATTTTTGACAGGCAAATATCACAGATGTACTATGAGGTAAGTTAGTGAAGGAAATGTCTTGACTCAAGTATGTTTAAAGTGATGGAGCATTAAATCTAAGTTCTTTACAGAGGGAAGTGAATCCAAGAAGACATTGATAACTTTAGGGGGGAAAGCAGGTGTTAGAGACCCTATGAGGAGAAAGAGATGGGGGCACCTGAGTGACTCAGTTGGTTGACTGTCTCTTTCTCTTTTTTTTTTAAGATTTTATTTATTTATTCATGAGAGACACACAGAGAGAGTCAGAAACATAGGCAGAGGGAGAAGTAGGTTCCCTGTGGGGAGCCTGATGAAGCACTCAATCCCAGAACTCCAGGATCACGACCTGAGCCAAAGGCAGACGCTCCACCACTGAGCCACCCACGTGCTCATGTGTCTGACTCTTGATTTTTGACTCAGGTCATGATTTCAGGGTCCTGGTATTGAGCCCTGCATGCTCTGTGCTCAATGGGGAGTCTGCTTGAGATTATCTCTCTCTTCTTCCTCTGCTTCTCCCTCCCCCCACTGTATGCATGCTCTCTCGCTTTCTCTCAAACACATAAATAAATCTTTTTTTAAAAAGGGAGATGTAGTGAATAGCCAGGAGTCTAGACTAAAAAAACAAAAAACCAAAACCAAAAATAAAAAACACCCAATAGTATCTATGTAAAGAGTGGTATATTATACAGTTAAGAATATTTGACTTTATATCCAAAGATATTATGGAGAATGTCATTTACATAGAAAAATTCACTTACTGATGGTTTTCTTTGTAATTTACTTCAAAAGTTTGAGGTTTCCTGCTAAGAAATTGCATCACAAACTCTCCACGGTCCTTTAAAAATTTTCCCAAGTTCTTAAATTGTCTTCATCTTTTACTTAAAGGTCATACTTACAGGAACTCTTAAGGCAAGGGATTGAAGGAAAATTGGTAATTGTGATGAGGAAGAAGACTCCACTGACTCATTTCTCAATATGAATGTGAAAAGAAAATCAGAACATTAACAAGAATTTTGGCACCTTACCAGCACTTGAAAAGCGTGGTAACACCTAACCAATTGCTTTTACTTTTTTTTATATATATTTCACAAATTCCAATTTGTTTGTAATGATTTTCTATGTGGTGGAAGATTGGTATTGCTACTGACATCTATCAATATGCACTTATTTAACACTAATAGAAAAAGGATCAAGGCATTAAATATAGAACAATTTATTCATTCATTTTCCACTAGTGGACATTTGGTGTGTTTCAAGTAGGGGGCTGTTAAACTACAGTGTAGCTATGGACATTATTTTATATGTCCTTATTATGCATTTTCCCTGGGTAAATTTGTAAGAGGCATCATACTCCATTGTGGGGTATAAATATTATCAGATTTTAGTTAATGTTAAACAGTTTTCCTAAATGGTTGCATGAGTTTTTACTCTCCTCAACAGTGAATGAAGGCTCTTATTGCTCCATACTCTTGGGAATCCAGGGTTTTAATTCAAGACATGAATCTGATCTTCCATCCTCCTAGAACTAAAGATATATCTTGTCACTTCTTTGTAGTTGCTAATTTAAAATAGACTCTAGTTTCTACGGTTGGCTGGTACATCAAGCAAAAGCAGATTATAATACTGGTTTACCTCTAAGGTGTCTTGCTTTCTCGTAATTTCTGGCCTTCTATCATTTCTATTACTTTACCAACAGCCTAAGCAGACTTTAGAAAGGGGTTTAGTATTGCTTGTTTGTTTTTAATAGAGTTTTTGGTATTTTGGATGAGAAAATAAATAAACAAAATGATGATCAACAGAAATACAAAGGATGATGAGAGAGATGAAAGATTTCTATGAATAACTGTATGCCTATAGCCTGGACAACCTAGAATAAATGAATATATTCCTAGAAAAATACAACTTACCAAAACTGAATCATGAAGAAATAGAAAATCTAAACAGATCAAAGTGAGTAAGGATATTGAATCAATAACCAAAAACCTCCTCACAAGGAAAGTTCCAGGACCAGATGGTTTCACTGATGAATCTTATTAAACATTTGAAGAGTTCATGCCAATCCTTCTCAAACTCTTCCAAAAAATTAAAAAAGAAGGAACACTCCCAAACTCATTTTATGAATCCAGTCTTTTTCTGATGCCAAAGCCAGATTAGGACACTACAAGAAAAAACAAACAAACACACAAACAAAAAACTATAGGCCAATATCCATGATTTATATAGATGTAAAAATTATCAAGCAAATACTAGCAAGCCAAATTCAACAGCATATTAAAAGGATCATATGCCATGATCAAATGGAATTCATCATGGGAATGCAAGGATGGTTCAGCATATGCAAATCAACAAATGGAATTCAAACATCAATAGAACAAAAAATAAAAATTCTGCATCTCAACAGATGCAGGAAAGGCATTTAATAAAATTCAATATCCATTCATGATAAAACCTCTCAACAGATTGAGTATGGAAGGAACATACCTCAACACAATAAAGGCTGTAAATGACAAGCTCACACAGCTAACATCATGCTCAATGGTAAAAGGTTGAAAGCTTTTCCTCTAAGATCAAGCACCAAACAAGGATACTCACTCTCACCACTTCTATTTAACATAGTATTGGAAGCCCTAGTCAAAGCAATCAAGCAAGAAAAAGAAAAAAAAGTCACCTGAATTGTGAAGGAAGGCATAAAACTGTCCTGTTTGTAGATAGAATGATTTTATATAGAGAAAATCTAAAGACTCCACCAAAATAATGTTAGATCTAATAAATATATTCTGTAAAGCTATAAGATACAAAAATCAACACACAAAAATCAACTGAAGAAAAAAAATCAATTGAATTTCTATGTACTAACAATGGACTATCTGGAAAAGAAATTTTTAAAAAAGATTTATTTATTTATTTGAAAGAGGGAGAGAGTGAGAGTGAGTGAGCATGAGTGGGAGGGAAAGAGATAAAAGAAGATAGAATCCCAAGCAGACTTTATGCTGAATGAGGAGCCTGACGCAGGACTTGATCTCACCACCATGAGATCATGACCTGAGCTGAAACCAAGAGTCAGACATTTAACCAACTGCATCACCCAGGCACCCTGGAAAAGAAATTTTTAAAAATCATTTATACTAGCATCAAAAATAAAAACTTAAGAATAAATTTAACCAAGGCAATGAAGATCTGTATGCTGAAAACTATAAAATATTCATGAAAGAAACTGAAAAAGATGCAAATAAATGGAAAGATATCCTGTGTTCATGGAATAGAAGAATTAATATTGTAAAATGTCCATACTACACAAGTCATCTATACATTCAGTGCAATCGCTATTAAAATTTCAGTGACATTTATTTACAGAAATATAAAAAAAATCCTAAATTTCATGTGGAACCTCAAGAGATTCTGAATAGACAGCAATTCTGTTAAAGTACAAACCTGAAAGTATAACACCATCTGATTTCAAACTATATTACAAAGCTTTAGTAATCAAAACAGTATGGTATTGGCATAAAATAAGTCACATAGTAAAAGGCAAATTCGGGATCCCTGGGTGGCTCAATGGTTTAGTGCCTGCCATTGGCTCAGGCCTGATCTTGGAGTCCCGGGATCGAGTCCTGCATTGGGCTCCCTGCATGGAGCCTGCTTCTCCCTCTGCCTGTGTCTCTGCCTTTCTCTCTCTTTCTCTGTGTCTGTCATAAATAAATAAATAAATAAATAAATAAATAAATAAATAAATAAATAAAATATTTTTTTAAAAAAAGACTCAGTTTTTTGCATCTTTATTTGCCAAAATCTTCTTTTTTTTTTTAGGTTTTATTTATTTATTCATGAGAGACAGACTGAGAGACAGAGAGAGAGAGAGAGAGAGAGAGAGAGAGGCAGAAACATGGGCAGAGGGAGAAGCAGGCTCCCTGCAGGGGACGTGGGACTTGATCCCAGGTCTCCAGGATCAGGCCCTGGGCTGAAGGCAGCCCTAAACTGCTGAGCCACTTGAGCTGCCCTGCCAAAATCTGCTATGATGAAAAAATTACATACTTTTGTGAAAAAAGGAAAACATCTAAGAGACATTCATCTATCCTTTTCCCTAGGATTTAAACAATAACAATACTGAAAACAAAATAGAAATAATTATAGACTAATCTTTAAATGAAATTATTTTGAAGTATACAGAAATATTTGTGCGTGCTAAGACATAGTAAGAATAACACTACTTTAGTACTCAGTTTAAGAAATAGAATATTTAAATAGTGAAAGGGAATCTAAGGGAAGGGAGAAGAAATGTGTGGGAAATATCAGAAAGGGAGACAGAACGTAAAGACTCCTAACTCTGGGAAACGAACTAGGGGTGGTAGAAGGGGAGGAGGGCGGGGGTGGGAGTGAATGGGTGATGGGCACTGGGGGTTATTCTGTATGTTAGTAAATTGAACACCAATAAAAAATAAATTAAAAAAAGAAGAAATAGAATATTTAAAAACAGAAGAAGTTATATATCAACTATATTTCAATAAAACTGGAAAAAATAAAAATAAAAAATTTTCAAGTAGCTTTCAGTTCAGTCAAGATTGAGAACCATATTCAACATCTGTGACCACTTCATCTACTTCATTGTTCTCCAAGGAATCTGGCATTATATTCTATTTCTCTTTATCTAAAATATTTTATATTTATTCACTTATGTATTTATTTTCTACTTTTGCCCCCTTGTAATCCATGATACATGAGAGAAAGTCATTATGTCATTGTTCATTTCTTTATCCCGAGTGGTTGGGACAATAAATGCCACAGTGGATACTGTGAATGAAGGAATGGTGAAATATAGTATATGTTAATCAATATTTCATGAATAGATAAGTGAATAAACAAGTTTCTCTTTTGTCACTGCACAACTAACTCATGGTATTTCCTCTGTAGGCCTTCCAGGTCTTGTTGTTTTAAAATTAATCTCTTTTTGTACTTCTATTCTTTGTCCCTATATATTTTTTTAATTCCTCAAGAGGTGATTCAGTTAACACTAAGTCTTTCAAAATATCTATCTATTATGTATTTTATAAAGTAGTCAACATGCAGCTTTGAATTTAATTGTATGTTACATTAAACTTAATTGGTATTTCCCAAAATGTATTTGGAAATTCCAAATATTTCCAAGTTAAATAGTAATGCAGTTAAATATTAATGCAGTTCTAATACAGATTATGCCAAAGATAAAACAAGGTCAAAAATATTCTCATGGTAAATGTGACTAGACACTAATAAATGAACCAGGGAAATCTAACATATTTAACATATCTTAAGAAAAAATATTGAAGAGAAGCTCTCCATTATAATATAATGTGATAGTATTGGATTAATGAACAGGAATGATGATACCTCTCTCAGATCTGTGTTGCTTCATTTCAGAGAAACTGTAGGATTCTCTTGAGAGAGTAGGACTCTCGAGAGTGTCTTACAATTGGGTGATAGAGCCATGCAGTAATAGCAGCATGTGACTTGTACAAACTGAATGACCATGAGAAAAATAATTCAATCTTTGCCTATCCCATTCTCCTGAGTAGTTGTCTCATGGGATTTTTGAAGAATAACATAAATAAATACATTGTGTGAAAAGACTTGTAACTGCTAAAGCATTGTGTTTAAAGATTAATGAAATTGTGGAATAAAAAATAAAGATATATTTTATATCTTCAAATATATGTTGATTTTTTTAGATGGGGCCTTATTTCAAGAATATTTATAGAATTTATTATAACATCAATGTCTAAAAGTAATGCATACATGATACCAAAACAAGATTTAGATAATATATAACTTTATTCATTCAATCCTATGATGTGGTTAACATTTTAGTTATTATAACTGTGGATCACATTTCTTTTTTTTTTTGGGGGGGGGGGGGGGGGGATGTGGATCACATTTCATCGAAGAAGGCACTGAAGTTTAGAAAATGGCAATGACCTAACCAAAGCCATTTAGTTGGGATTTGATTCTGAATCTGCCAAGTAAATCTGCAGTGCCACAGGAAATACCCAAAGGAGGGCTCAGTAGTGAAATTTTAAAAGAGCTCACTAGTATTTGATACTAGTATTTGGTACTGTTTCAGTAAGAGCATTTTGAATTGGTATGCACTTTACAAAGATATTTCAAGTAACAATGATAAACTAAAAGAAGTCATCATAGAAGTCATCATAAATATTGATACAAGTCTCTCTAAAAATACAAATTAAACTCAGTATAATACAAAGTAAACCCAAATCAAGAATAATTTATTAATGCATTGTGAGTCATCATAGGTATTCTATCTTATTAGATAAATTTATACAAATGATACTTGGTATTGTTCTGTACAGGATTGTCATGGCAAAAACCAAACTGAGACAATTCTGATTCATTAAGTGCCCATTGATTTGTTCTCATTCTTGTGTACAGGCTGTGCCCTTGAAGAGGGTCTGATGAGTTTAGGAGTTTCCTGGTGGTGTCTTCCAGGCTTGGTGACCTATGATAACGATTTTGTTAAAAGCATCTTGATTATTTGTCCACCAAAGGCTCTCCCAGGTCAAGTAATGTCTAATAGCCACATCACATTTATGTATGTAAAAGTAGTTCTCATAAACCTCAGTGTTTCCTCCTCCTTTTCTTTCTTTCTTTCTTTCTTTCTTTCTTTCTTTCTTTCTTTCTTTCTTTCTTTCGTTTTTTTCTCTTTCTTTCTTTCTTTCTTTCTTTCTTTCTTTCTTTCTTTCTTGTAAATTGCCTTTAACTGGGGTGAGTAGCCACAAGGATAATATTAATTACTTGATTACAGCCTTGTGTCCAAAAAACCAGATTTTTCAGAAAGCATATAGCACATTTACTATTTTGTTATTTCTATAATAAAAATGTTCTCACTTAAAAACTAATGATAAAAAAATTATATGAAATAAATACAAATTTAAAGCACAGATTAATTTATGGTAATACTATAGATAATACATATAACCTAATCTTGCAATATCCCAAGGTTTGTGTTGAATTGGCAGAGTCTAAATCTTCTGAGTGAGAAACCTCCTCTAGGCAACTGCTGCTCTAGGACCCAATCCATTTTGTATCTAGAACATAAGGACAGTTTTATGCTTTCCTTATTAGCCACATTGTTTTGCTTAAACTGGTATCAAATGATGAGAAATAACATATTCTTTAGTCAGTATAAACATACCGTGGAGTATTTAATATTTCTTTAGTATGGGCATCACTTCTCTCTCCCCCATGCCTCTGCTCACCTCTCATTAAGAGCTTCAGGGACCGTCTTCAGGTTATACAGGAGAGCCTGTTTGGAAATGCAGCCCCTCAGTGGAAAGCAGAATCCAAATAGAGAGAAGTAGATCGAATAAATTATTATTTTTTTAATTTTGGAAATGTGAGCTGTGTTTTTACCACTGTTAAAGGGAAGAATTCTAAATTTCTCTTTGGATCCTTTTAATATCATTCTCTTAGGGCAAAATAGAAAGAGAAGCAATTGTAGAGTTGAGTTGCTCCATGAGTAAGCCTACTCTCAACTGTTTTCTACAGCTAGGCTTTCCAGTTACCTAATCTGGTTTGTCAGAAAGATTGATGAGCCAAAGATATGTTATAGATGGGCCGATATACTGCTCCTTCCAGCCTGGGTGCAACTGGTTGGAACCTGCACCTGGAGGTGCTCCAGCCCTATCTCCAACTGTGCTGTATGAATATAACTTTCTGTGTGAGCTATGATGTAGGAAAAGGTTGTGCACATTGAGCTAGATCTTATGTCATTCTTAACCTACTTAGAAGGCTGAACAAATTTTACAAATTAAACACAGGTTCCTGGGGTTATTGATACAGTAGGTCTGAGGTTGAATAACATGTATTTTAAAAGAGCTCCCCAGATGATTCTGATTACTTTTCAGGTTAAGAAACATTAGACTAAATAACCCTTCCAAATTAGGAAATTAAATTATTCTGAAACTGTTTCAATTCTTTTATGGGGTTATATCACATGGGAACTTTACATTTTAGAAATAGTGTATTAGAAGATGACAAGGTTGTTAAGAAGATGTGGTCAGGGTGATTTCTCCTTAGTTAACATACACAGATGAGCATTCCTGGTAGCCATGTGGAAATGTGACGATTGGGGATGGCGTTGTATTTGGCATTGTGTGCAAAATAAGAAGCATGCAGCAGAGTGGCTTCCTGATATGGCCTTACTTAATGTCCTTCCTTTGATGAGATATATTATCAAGGAGGATGATGAAAGCAAGCAAGCAAATAAATAAATAAATAAATAAGTAAATAAGTAAATAAATAAATAAATAGAAAATAAGAGTTGCTGGCAATTTTTACTTAGAAACCACAGGACAAAACATTCCAGTTGTGGTATTTTAATTTTTTTTTTTTTTGGTCAAAACCTTTTAAAGACAGAATTTGCCATATTTAACTAGAAATGAGTCCTTTTTAGAGTTCCATACAGCCTTTACTAAAAGAGAAAACTACAACTCTGAAAAAATATTAATTTCTTGTACTATTTGAAAACCTCGACTGATCTCTAAGATCAAGAACATTGTGTCAGTGTTGAAGAAGTAGATTCATTCTGACACCTGAAATGTACAATGGCAAGCAGCCTGAATGAAAGGTAGTTATCTTGGCAAAAGAATTAGTGTGATGCAAGATTAAACACCAAAGCTATTAGGGATGCCTTCCTTTTTTTTTTTTTTTTAATAACTTTCTTTTGTCCAAATGGGTACTCCTAATGAAATACTGCCAAACAAGGTTATCTAAGGCTACATGGTATTGGAATGAGGTTGCAAGTAGCTTTAAAGAGCTATCTTTTATCAAAACTTCAAGTTATCAGATTAAAGTGAATGTAATTCAGTTAGACTAAGTACAAGTCAAAATAAAACACCGATGAGAGATAATTAATTCCCCAGGGCAAATACTTCAGAAGATATCAAAGTGTTTGTATTTGTACTTTATAAAAAGAGGGCTATAATTCTTGGTGTCTTCAATGCCTATGCTAATTGTTAATCAAAATCTCACAGTTTAACATAATGTTATTAATTAATTGTTCAATGTTTAAGGCAACATTAACAAAAACAACTTACTTCATTATGCATATTCTGCATATTATATTTATGAAAACATATTATTAGTGGGCTGAGAATCCTAATATGTTATAATTGCAGCAATGGTCAATATATGAGCCCTCTAGTGATGTTTGAGTTTTTTTGGATTAGTAGAACTAATAATGCAAATACATGACCTTGAAGGTCATGCTTCCACCATAATAGCAAGTAAAAGCATATAAATAAATACTGAAAAATCTTGTTAAAAAGCAAAAGCACACAAATAATGAATTCAAAATTTCAGATTGTATAAAGCTTTGATATGAAGAAAAGAGGTGAAGATTCAAAAATTTAGCCACAAGGTACAATGTATGATACTAAAAATAGGATATTTCATTATGTAACCAATGTTTTTAATTTTTAACATTTATAGAATATAAAAACTGAAATGTATAGATGATATGATAGGTGCTGTACAACAAACTTAGAATCCAGATAATATTTAACTGCTTAACAAACAAGCTTTTGTCAATTAGAAATCCTTTTAACTAGGTGATTGATTTAACATCACATCACCAATGACAGGTTAGATTGACATCATGTGCTTCTTGAATTAATGCACTGAGAAAGATGGCAGTACCACTTTGGTAGTGTTCCTGCCAAAAGGTTTAACCTGATGCTAGTCATAAGGAAAAACTCAGACAAATCCAAACAACAAAACAAGTGGTCTAGAATCTTCAAAAATATCAATGTCATGAAGAACTTAAAAATCGTAGAATTTTACTAGATTCAAAAGGACTAAAGAGAAATGATAACTAAAACAATTTTGATCCTTGACTAGATCCTGAATTGGAAGGAAAAAGAAATAGATATAAGATACATTGGTAGAATAAAAGTGATATTTGAATATAGATGGTAAATAGATAATAGTATTGTATTACATTTTACTCTACAAATGTAATAACTGTATTATGGTAATTCAGGTGAATTTGGGAAAAGAAGGAGGAGGAGATACACAATAAAGTATTTAGAGGTGCATTTTCATGCTGTCTGAAACTTTTTCTCAGAGTCAGAAAAAAATGTATTATATGTATATATACTTTAGAATATACATGTGTATATATACATGTGTACATATGTAAACATATATGTATATGTTTCTTATATGTATATATGTGTATGTAGAGAGGGAGAGGGTAAAGGGAGAGAGACAGAAAGAAGGAAAGAAGGAAGGAGGAAGGAAGGGAGAGAAGGAGGGAGGGAAGAAAGAAGAAAAGAAAGAAAGAAAGAAGAAAGAAAGAAAGAAAGAAAGAAAGAAAGAAAGAAAGAAAGAAAGAAAGAAAGAAAAGAAAGAAAGAAAAAGAAGAAAGAAAGAAAGAAAGAAAGAAAGAAAGAAAGAAAGAAAGAAAGAAAAAGAAAAAGAAAGAAAGAAAGAAAGAAAAAGGAAGGAAGGAAGGAAGGAAGGAAGGAAGGAAGGAAGGAAGGAAGGAAGGAAGGAAGGAAGAAAGGAAGAAAGAAAATGCAAAAAAAATGAATTGATGACCCCAGGTAAAAGGTGAATGTATGTTTATTGTATACTTCTTACATTTTTACAGTAAGTTAAATATATTCAAAAAAATTTTGGGCAAAATGAGCTACTTTCTGGTTTGCTTCATATATTCAACCACAAACTTTTTAAAATTAAAAATGTTACACAAAAAGCAACTGACATACAACATTGTATTATTTCAGTTTCAGGTGTACAATATAGTGATTTGATATTTATATACATTATAAAATGGTCACCATAATAAGTCTAGTTCCCATCTGTCATCATACAAATTTGTTACAGTATTAATGATTATATTCCCTATGCTGTATACATCCTGTTTTTTATTTGTTTTATAACTGGAAGATTGTACTTCTTAATTCCTGTCACCTATTTTGTCCATTGTCCCTACTCCTTCCCTCTGGCAAACATCAATTTGTTGTCTGTATCTATGAGTTTGTTTCTGTTTTTGTTTTGTTTTGTTTTGTTTGTCCATTTGTTCTGTCTCTTTAGATTCCATCTTATAAGTGAAGGTGACTTATTTCACTTAGCAGAATACCCTCTAAGTCCATCCAAATTTTCTCAAATGACAAGACTTCATTATTTTATATGGTTGGGTAATATTCGTGGTATATATATGTATATATGCATATGTGTATATATACATATATCACATACAATCCAGCAATTGCACTTTTAGCTATGTAACTGAAGAAAATAAAAGCACTAATTTGAGAAGACATATGAACCCTATGTTCATTGCAGCATTATTTACATTAGCCAAGATATGGAAGCAACAACAAACCTTCATAGCATAAAAGATTGGATAGTGCACTGTAAGAAGGGCAGGAGGTTTGAAGGGGATTGTAACATAGTATAACTTGAGAACCCAAGTTCAAGTTCCAGGTGAGCTGGCCAACTGGGAAGTTATGGCTTATTTCATCTTTCTGACCATCAGTTAATATCATTATGTCTAAAATGATGGAGTTGGATCAAGATGAGTTCATAAGTCACATATAATTCAAATTTAGTGATTCTCAAGCAGACTAACAGGAGAATGATAATTCTACAAAGGACTTGAAGTAATCAGCAAGCAATGTAAGATACTAGAAAATGCTGTAACTCAGGAAATGGGCAGGACTTTTTGGTGCTTAATCAGCTGGAAAACTGTAACATTTCTATTTTCCATTATCCTCAAAGAAAAGCAAAAACTGGAGTTGGAACATCATCAATCTCATTAAATTATCACTACTGTCATCTGGTAGAGTACCTGGTGCTGCTGGGATTTCTACAGAAATTTGAAAACAGAAAAACTAACAAACTACTTAATCATTGATGTATTCAACCATCCACATATTGCTTGGAAAAACTATATCAGTTGGACTTTCGCACAAACAAAAGATAAACTGTGCTACTGTGAAAGCCATTGAGGCAGTTTTTTTTTTTTAATTCATTGTGGGAAATATTTTTAATATTGAATGAACTATGTTCAACAAATTACATATATTAATCATTGGCAAAGGATTCTTAATAAAAAAGTATGACAATTTCTTTATTTCCACTTCTTTATGTTTATCAAATCCATTTTGGGAAAATTGAAAAGACTAATTATTTTAAGATGTTCTGAAATGCTGTAATTACCATAAGGAAATGTGGATATGAGATCTAGAAAAAGGGGAGATACTTACTGACTTGAAATCTATCAAAGAGTTAATTCTAATGCTGTTCTTTCTATATGAAAGGAGTCTTAATGTACAAAGGTCAAGTCCAGGCTTCTTTCCTGGTACTTGAGTCTCTGTTAGTCTAGTCTTACTCTGTATGCTCTATTAAGCATATACATAATACTTTTTGCCCAAAGTCATTTATGTGATACTCTGAGCCAATTATACTGTAAGCATTTCCTGAACACTGTTCCCTCATTCTCATGACTTTGGAGAACATCCTTATCTTCATCTTTACCTCCTATGAGATTATAATTACACCATCTCCATGACACTTTCCCCTAGGAGGCAGTATAGTGCAGTATTTAAGAGGAGCTTTTAAAGTCCAAAAAATCTTGAGTATGTGAGCTTTCCAGTTGGAGAAGTGTTACTTAACCCCACTGAGCCTCATTTTAAAAGGGTTTTCATTTTAAAAAATGATGTAACAATAGTGTTTATAGCATAAAGTTGTTAACAAGATTAAATGAAATAATGTGTATAAGATGTTTAGCACAGAATCTACCCCAAAGCAAAATAATTCTCTGTCCTCCTCCACAATTCCTCTCCTATCACTATTTTTACTACTGTTTGTGATTTCAAACATTTTATTTGCACTCTATGGCACTTAACACATTTTGCCTATCACTCAATAAGCTGAGCATTCTGTCCTCATCATTAGATTGAGAACATAAAGAATAGGTTTCCCATCTGTGTTTATCCATAGAAAAAAAAGTGAGCTTTATATAACACAAGTGCATAACAAATATTCACTTAAATGGCTTGAATTATCTGATTTTTTTAACATGAACACTTTAACTTTTCTTTTGATATTAACATTGAATCTACTAAATTAATTATACTAATACTGAATATTCAAAAAAGACTATCCAAGTTACAGTAAGTTGATGTAAGAGCAAATTACTTTTTGAGATTATTTAAAAATATATCTTCAATATTGTACATCTTATTTCAAGTCACAAGAAATTACAGCATTGTTAACTTTGTGTCTCAATAACTGGAGTCATCTTATGTCTGAAGAGCAATTTTTTAAAAGACTTTACTTATTTATGAGAGACAGAGGGAAGAACGGGATTTATGAGAGGTAAAGGATCACTGCAGATCAGGGAGCCTGATTCAGGACTCGATCCTAGATCTCGATCCTAGCTCTCTAGGACCAGGACCTGAGCCAAAGGCAAATGCTTAACTGACTGAGCCACTCAGGGTCCCTGAAGAGCTATCTTTAAATTTCCTTTGAGACTTACATTCTTTCATCAATGCTTTCTTCCATCTTTCATCCACAACACATTCTGTCAATATATTGGAGGGGAAATACCTATTAGGAAAGCCTTGACTGCCCATCATTTACTGATTTAATGATTCATCATAGGAGATTCTGATGAGTTGGATTAATTTTCTGAGGCATCTTGTGAAACTGGGGATGCATTTGTTGACTTTACCTTCTGTTCATATGTCTCTGATGATGATTATTGTTTTTTAAAGGTAGGTGTCTTAGATGACAAGAAACAATATAAATATCATCAAAGTCATGACTTTGTAGCTTTATGTGGAGGGAAATAAAGAGTACCACATTTACAGAACAAGGGAAATAAGTTTGAGACCTAAGGTAATGTTACATGGCAAATAGGCTCTGCATTTATAGACGAAGCTTCCTTAAGAGTTTGGATATTTTTAACAAATGTAATTCTTTTGTCATGGTCAAATATTTAATAATCAGACTAAAAGGAAAACACATTCAAAGCTCATTTTGTACAACTGTTTGATTCTTCCTAATAATTTATGTTGTTATGTCTTCTGAATTTCTTAGAATTCTGTTTTAGTTGCCACAATTTAATAATTTGTTTTTTACAAGGAAAAATTTTTAAAAAAATCTCCACCCACGGGCACTAAGGAGAGCACTTGATAAGATGAGCACTGGATGTTATACTATATATTTGCAAATTGAATTTAAATTAAATATCTTTAAAATCTCCACCCAAAAAAGCTTAATAAAGGCGATACAAAACCTTTCAGTATTTTGTATTGTAATTTCACTTATTTATTTATTAATAATTGGATAAAAGACCTAAATGTAATTATTTATAATTAGTTACAAGATATGTATTTTATAACTAGAACTTGTTTTGCTAGTAAATGAAGCCAATGGATACATAATACAACTTATTTATTTTATTTGAATTTACTATATTTAGATTATACTTCTTTGAATATTTTACATTAGTGTCAGGATGAAATACTTTCAGTATTAGGCAGAAACTTGAGAGGATTATACTTTTGAAAGAAGAGAACTGATCAGGGTGAATTCCACATTTATAGGACTTTTCTCCTGAGTACAGTCTTTAGTTCATGTACTATAGTTTGGCTAGAACTCAAGAAGAGAGCCATAGCTATCTGGCTCAAGCTGTCAAAGAATGGATTTTAGAGCTTCCAGTAAAACCTGAAATGGAGGGGGAATAATCAGGAAAGAAGACAGCCACAGAGTGGGAGACCTCAACATTGCATCTAAACTCCCATGAAAGCCTTGACTGAAATGAAAGTGTGCTTGTGGGTATGGAGGGAATAGCAGAAATTAAAGGGTGAGAAGACAGAATAGAGATTGGGGTTTAAAGTTTGAGTCCTGCATTGTTAGCCTTGATAAATAACTGTGACTCCCTATGTAAGTCCCAGAATGACTACATTATAGAAATAGAACATGTTGGAGCTAAGAGAGTCATCCTAAAAGTAAGATAAAACCCAAAAGATCTATCCTTCACAAGTTTAAGGTAATCCGGCAGTAATTCCTCCATTTGCTAGAACAAAAATCAACATTCTTCATAAGAAGAAAATAAAAGCAGGGGACATCACAAATTCCAGACTTCAAGCTATATTACTAAGCTGTAGACATCAAGACAGTGTGGTACTGGCACAAAAACTGACACATAGATCGTAGGAGCAGAAGACAGAATACAGAAATGGGCCCACAACTACCTGGTCAACTAATCTTCAAGAAAGGAGGAAAGAATATCTAATGGAAAAAAGTCTCTTTAACAAATGGTGTTGGGAAAACTGGACAGCAACATGCAGAAGAAGGAAACTAGACCACTTTCCTATACCATATTCAAATATTCAAAAATAAATTAAATGGATGAAATTGGATGAAATACCTAAATGTGAGACAGGAAAACATCAAAATCCTAGAAGAGAACACAGGCAGCAACCTCTTTCTAGATATGTCTCCTGAAGCAAGAGAAACAAACTATTGGGACTGCATCAGGATAAAAAAGCTTCTGTGCAGCAAAGGAAACAATCAGCAAAACTAAACCACAACGTTCAGAATGAGAGAAGATACTTGCAAATGACATTGGATAAAGGGCTGGTATCCAAAATCTTTAAAATAAAATCTCATCAAACTCATCCCAAAAATAAATAATCCAGTTACAAAATGGTCAGAAGACATGAATGGACATTTCTCAAAAAAAAAAAGACATACAAATAGCTAACAGCATGAAAAAAAATGTTCAACATCACTCATCATTAGGGAAATGCAAGTCAAAACCACAATGAGATACTATACATCTGTCAGAATGGCTAAAATAACAACTCAGGAAAGATGTTGACAAGGATGCAGAGAAAGGGGAACACTCTTACACTGTTGGTGGGAATGTAAACTGGTGCAGTTACTCTGTAAAACAATATGGAGATTCCTTAAAAAGTTAAAAATAGAGCTACCCTATGTCCTAGCAATTGCACTACTAAGTATTTACCCAAAGGATACAAAAATCCTGATTTGAAGGGACACACACACCCCAATGTTTATAGCAGCAATGTCCACAATAGTCAAATTATGAAAAGAGCCCAGATGGCCACTAACAGATGAATGAATAAAGAAGATGTGGTAGATATATACAATGGACTATTACTCAGCCATCAAAAAGAATGAAATCTTACAATTTGAAATGACATGGATGAAGCTAGAATATATTATGCTAAGCTAAAGAAGTTAGTCAAAGACAAATACTGGAGTACCTGGGTTGTTCAGTCTGTTAAGTGTCCAACTCTTGATTTCAACTCAGATCATGGTCTCAGGGTCCTCAGATCAAGCTCCACATGGGGCTCCATGCCCAGTGGGGACTTTATTTGATATTCTCTCTCCCATCTCCCTCTTCTCCCCCCCCCCACTCTCTCTCTCTCAAATAAATAAATCTTTAAAAAAAACCCACATGATTTCACTCATATGTGGAATTTGAGAAACAAAACAGATTAATCTAGGGGAAAGAAAAAAAAAGAGAGGGAAGCAAATCATAAGAGAGACTCTTCACTATGGAGAACAAACTGAGGGTTGCTGAACGGGAGGTGGAGGGGGGATGGGCTAAACCGGCAATAAGTATTCAGGAGGGCACTTATTGTGATGAACATTGTGTGTTACATGTAAGTGATGAATCAATAAATTCTACTCCTGAAGCTAATGTTACACTATGTGTTAACTAACAAGAATTTAAATAAAAACTTGAAATAGAAAAAAATTCTAATGTATCATATTATATTATGATCTAGTGAAGTTTATCCTCATTGGAAGGTTTTAAAAATATTAGTAATTTAGCATATAACAAAATAAAGGAGAATACTATATGATCACCTAAATAGATACATAAAAAGTATTTAATAAAATTAGACTTTCATTTATAAATAAAAATAATGTTCTTTGCAAACTAGGGATAGAAAGATATGTTCTCAATGTGAAATTACTCATGACAAACTGCAGCCAACATGAAATTTAATAAAGAAATACAGGAACAAAGCAAAAATTTCTGCATACTTCCAGTCAATATTTACCAGTAAATCAAATAAAATAAGAAAAATAGAATAGTGTAAATATTGGAATTAAAGAAATAAAATTGTGTTTATTTATAAATGATGTAATTATTCATATAAAAAGCTGACTATATGAAAAACAACCCCTAGACTGAATCAATTTGGCAGTTACTAGATAAAGGTAAATATACAAAAATAATTATATTTGTATATGGTAGCAGCAAACAATTGGAAAGTCAAGATGAAAATTCATTTAAAATTTTCATTTACAGTAGCATCAGAAACCTAAAATATTTAGGGATAAATTTAACAAAAGATGTGCAATTCTCTATTCTAAAAACTTAAGAAAAAGAGGGAAAAGTAAGGAAGACTTAAATAAATTGAGAAATGTCATGTCAATGACTTAGAAGAAGCCTTCTGCCTATGTAATCCATTCTTTCCAAATTGATCTTAAGACCAATACAATCAATCTAAATACCCAGCTTTTTTTTTTTTTAACAAATTGACAATGTGATTTCAAAATGTATGTGGAAATGTGAAAGATCTATAATAGTTAAAGCAATATTGAAAAAAAGAGTAGAGAGAATGCACAGTACCTTATTTAAGGATTTATTGTGCTATAGCAATTATGGTATTTTTATAAATATAGACAATCATTCTTGTGACTGATTCATTCCATCACTGTAAGCCTGTTATCTCCCTCTCCCCTCCACTCATTTTGCCCAAACTTTTCCTCTGGCAACTATTAGTTTTATATCTGTATTAATAGGTTTGATTCTTATTTTTCCTTGTTTATTTATTCATCTGTTTTGTTTTTTAGGTTTCATGTATGAATGAAATCCTGTGGTATTTATCTTTCTCAATATGACTTACTTCGCTTAGTTTTATACCATTTAGGTTCATCCATATTTTCACAAATGGCAAGATCTCAGCAAAGGCAATCTGGTCAATGATACTGTAATAGCAGTGTATGGTAATAGTGGTAGCTACACAGTGGTGAGCATAGCATAATATACACATAAGTTGAGTCACTATGTTGCATATCTGAAACTAATGTAACATTGTATGTCAACTATACTTATAAAGTTTTAAAGAAATATATAAACAATAGATGAATAAAACAAATTAACTACTCAAGTAATTCAAAACATCTATGAGTAGTTAATGTTTGACAAAGACACCAAGCCTATTCAATGAGGAAAAGAAGTCTTCTCAAAAAATAGTGCAGGAACAACTGAAGAGACATGAAAAAATATGAACCTTGATCCTTACTTCTTTGTATAATCAAAAAACTATTTTGGGGCAGGTGATAGACCTAAATGTAAAAGCCAGAAACAAAGTTTTTAGAATAAAATATAAGGTAACATCTTCATATCTTCAATGTAAACAGGGAGTTCTTGAATGAGATAAAACAACATTAACCATGAAAGACAAAATGTTGATTGGCAATCATAATAATTAAATTTTTTGCTCACCATAGGACACTGATGCGAAAATAAAAATTAGTCCATAGACTGGAAGGAAATATTCACCCCATGCATATCAAATAAGAACTTAGGTCCAGAATATGTGATGAATGTCTAATAATAAAAATATATCTAATTAATGATCAAAATAACAGATTTTCAAAAGTTCATAAAAACCTTGCATATATAGTTCATATGCCCACAAAAAGATATAGAAATGACTGCTAAGTCTTCATCATTTCCTCATCTAAAATCTTCATCATTTTTAAATATATTTATTTATTTATTTAACAAAGAGAGAGCACAAGTAGGCAGAGTGGCAGTAGAGGGAGAAGCAGGCTCTGAGCAGAAACCCTGATGGCAGGGCTTGATCTCAGGACCCTGGGATCATGACCTGAGCTGAAGGCAGATGCTTAGCTGACTGAGCCACAGAGGCACCTCCTAAAATCTTCATCATTATTAATCATGGAAAACACATAGTCAAACTTCCCTTAAAACCCCTTAAAATGGCTAAAATTAAATGTCCTGAAAGCATCAAAAATTATCAAGGATGTAGATCTGAAAATTCATACGCTGCTGATGTGAATGTAAGACAGTCACCAGCATTTTGAAAAACTCAGAGTTTCTTATAAAATTAAATGTGCACCCATCATATGACTCAACAATTCTGCTCCAAGTTTGTTCCCAAGAGAAATAAAAACACCTGCATATAAATACTAAAACAGCTTTATTAATAATAAGCCAAAAACTAAAAACAAATATGTAAGTGTTGAATCACTAAATTGTATATCTGAAACTAATATTATAGTATGCCAACTAACAGGAATTAAAAAAAAAAAACTAAAAAAGGGAATAAAGCAGTCTTACTTCACTAAAAAAAATAAAATAAAATAAAATAAAATAAAATAAAATAAAATAAAAGCAAGTCATATGTCCATCATTCAGGAAATGGCCAATATAATCACACAGCAAAATTCTACTCAACAATTAAGAAGAATAAGCTTTTAATTGCAGGCAAACGTATGAAAGAATATCAGAACTTTATGTTGAACAAAAGAAGCCAGACTCTAAAAGGATCCACCATATAAGCCCTTTTAAAAATTCAAAATAAGGATGGCTGGGTGGCTCAGCGGTTGAGAGTCTGCCTTTGGCTCAGGGTATGATCCCGGAGTCTTGGGATCAAGTCCCATATCAGGCTTCCTGCATGGAGCTTGCTTCTCCCTCTGCCTGTGTTTCTGCCTCTCTCTCTGTGTCTCTCCTGAATGAATGAATGAATGAATGAATGAATAAATAAATAAATAAATAAAATATTTTAAAAATAAATAAGTAAAAAATTCAAAATAGGTGAAACTTATCTATACGGAATTTCATCTTAGCCGTGGTTGCCCATTGAGACAAAGTTAGGATTTCTGGAAAGGGTCATAAAAGAACTTTCTGAGGTGATGGGAATGTTCTATGTCTTGGTTGCTCTGGTGCTTACATAGACATATTGACTTTAAACAACTCATCAACTTATATACTTAAAACACTTTTGATCTATATAATTTGAAAAGTTTATCAACCACATAAAGTTGCTATCATAAAAATACATAGTTGATTAATATACTAATTCAACACGTTTTTATGTGCTAGACATTTAAATTAGCTTTGGGGACATACCCCTTCAATTTCCATTCCTCACATTTATAAGGTTTATGATTTAGTAGACACAAAAAGTGCCAAATCTAGTAGAAGAAAAAATATAAGGGATAAGGGCAGCCCCAGTGGCGCAGCTGTTTAGCGTGATCTGGAGACCCTGGATCGAGTCCCACATCGGGCTCTCTGCATGGAGCCTGTTTCTCCCTCTGCCTGTGTCTCTGCCCGCCCCCCTCTCTCTCTGCATCTCTATGAATAAATAAATAAAATCTTAAAAAAAAAGAAAAATATGAAAATCATTTCAATTTACAATGTACTTGCTATGATAGTCAAGTTTTGGCACAAAGGGAGGGATAATCAACTTTCATGGCTGAGTCAGTGAAGGATTTCCCAGAGCAAAGGATTCTTAAACTGGGACCAGAAGTTTATTTACCAGGATTTTGTTGGTTACTTTTATTTTTTACTTATAAAATGTACATACACATACATCCTTGCTCTGTCAGTGGAAAGAGCCTAGAAGAAAGGACATCCCAGTAGCTATAAGCACATTTAGTTCTAAGATCTTGGCTCCTAAATTCATTCTCCAACAGAAAGAATCAAGGCTCTTGGGAAAATGTCTGAATTTAGGGTTGAAGCAGGTAATAAATAAGATGAACCTGGAACATCTTGTGAGAAGTCTAAAACAAACAAACAGACAGACAAACAAACACCAACAGTAACATAAACACCATGTTGGGAAAATGCCCAAAATACAGAGTGACCAGTTGAGAGCACAGGTAATCAGGTAATGAAAGTGGCACTTTGCTTCTCTGGACTTCTTCCCAAAACTGTATAAACCCAGCCTCATAATGAAAAAAACACCAAAAAAAAAAAAATTAAAAAAAAAATAAATAAATCCCATTGGAAGGACATTTTACAAAATACCTCACCAGTACCCTTTAAAACTGTCAAGGCCATCAAAAGCAAGGAAAGTCTGAGAAACTGTAACTGCCAAAAGTAGTGTGGTATCTTGGATGAAATCCTGGAGTAAAAAGAGAACACTAAGTAAAAACTAAGAAAATCTGAATGAAAGACTTTAGTTAATAATGTATCTATGGTGGTTCATTAATTGTAACAAAGGTATCATACTTACATTAGATATTAATAAGAGAAGAAATTAGGTTTGGAGTATTTAGAAACTCTATTATTTACTCAATTTTTCTGTAAATCTGAATCTGTTCTAAAAATAATCTCTTAAAGAATGAATGCATAAAGGCATAGATATATGAAATTTTAAGTAGTTCCATATGTCTGGAAGATGTAGTATGTCAAAGAGAGTGACAGGAAATGAAGTTAGAAGAATAACCATGGTGTTATTTCATCCCTTGTTGATTCTATATGCCATGCTAAGGAATCCGGACTTGATTCTCTGTAAGAATTTAATTGGACAATAACATCACAGAAACAGAAATAAGGATGTTTGTAAAATTTAACCTGAAGCTGATCTTTGTAAGAAATCTGTGCCTTGATGCTGCCTTTCTACTAAATAATTATTTTGTAAAATTATTTAGCACAACTAGAAGGGTATAAAAGCAGGTGAATTAGGTCCCAGCTGTGATATAGAAGAATCAGAATCCATTCAGAGTTCAAAACATAGTAATTGTTATTGTTTTATTTTGTTTTGTTATGTCTTTTTGTTGCCAATGACATTCCAGACAAACTGCTAAACTTTTAAGATATAGCAACAAACTTACAGCTCATGCTCTAGGTGTCATTACTTTTCAGTAAAAGATCAAAGACTTGAACTCATAACCTCATCTAATAATTATCATAAGTATTTGGCATTTAGTTACATATCTATTATGTGCTAGGCCTTCATATGTATTTTTTCTACTTATTTCAACAATCTCCTGAAGGTTATTTCTATTTTTCAGACAATGAGACTCAGGCCCAAAGAGGTTGACTGTTCAAAATCAAAATGTGAGTCAGAAGGACTCTGAAAAGAGAATCAAGAAATCAGTAAAGAAAATTTCTCTGCAGGCACACCCTGATGTGTTCCCAATTTAACTTGGTAGAGAATTGATGTCCTTGTACTTCTGCAAACTCGATGCACTTTTGACACAAAGACAGACCAAAGACTGTCTGAGAATTCTGTGTAGGCTTTAATGCTATACTGTAAAGCTATAGAGAAAATTTTAGTTTGGAAATTCCCACTTGGGAGAGTCCTTGATTTTAATATCTTCTTTTAAAATAGTGCCTCATTGACCTGCAAGTGAGAAAGCCCTATCTGGACTCCAGTTGATCAAAACAATGGCTGGACCAACATCATAAGCAAGGTAGGTCATTTGAACTGGAAGATACAATCATGTTAACTTTATCAATGCAGGTTTGGAGGAAGAGGCTCTGTATCATGCAAATGAGATAAACCAGCCCAGTGAGCTCAGTGTAGGAAAAGTATTTATGGTTAAGGTAAAATAACTTACACTGCCATTGGCCACACCACCAAGAGAGCATTTCTCAGAACTGTCAAAACTTCGGGGTTGTTTACATACATTGCTGAGGGATATATAATTTTAAGGTCATCCCCTGTCTCCCATGTGAAATAGTGAAGTGTGTATTGCATGGAATTGATTGCTTGAGACAAGATTCTTAGATAAGCTTGGAAGGTTTGAGTTCTGATGGATTTATGCAGAAATAGCACATGGATGCAGGACGGGTTGGGCAGCTGAAATTCCTGATTAAAATCAAAAGTGATCCTATGCTGAAATTTATCCTGGGCAGAAATTGAAGTATCATGGAACAGTTCGCAGAAGTCATACTTCTGATATAAAATATTCTATAACATAAGTCAGTTGGCTTTCATGGTTTCCCAGAAAAATATTTTCTCCACACACACCAAAAACAGATCTTTCAGTAATATTTCCGGATTTCACATTTCATTTAAAAATCTGGATCCTGTGGAGCACTTATATCTTAATTTCCTGTGATATTTTTCTTGACACTTGAAAATGAAAGTACTTTAGACTTATTTTAAATATATTTTTTCTGAATACGAAATCAACTTTGAGAATTAATTAAACACATATATGAGTTGGACCACACTAATTTTTATTATACTTAACTAGTTTTCTTCTATACATACTACTGAATGTTATAGTTCTAGGTGAATTTATTAAATGCCTTTGTAGCTTTTGTTATGATTTATGGAATTTTTTCTTTAATTATTTGATTTAATAAGCTATGTTAATAGATTTCTAGTAATGAGTCCTTTGAACTACTGAAATGAGCACTATTTAAAATACTACTAGCTTGTTACACTGTATAGTAATATTTTATTTCAAGAAATGCCTTTTTATTTGTAATGGGGCTGATATATAATTTTATTTTTGTACATTTGCTAGGTATAAAATTTTTCTGTTAAAATTTTGCTAACTTCATAAGGTAAATGGAGAGTATATAAGTCAGTATAGGTGAGTTTATATCCTGCAAAAACAAATAAAAGTTTGATGGATCAAAGTAGCAAATCTGTGAATCTGAAAATATTGGCCCAATATTTTACTACATTTTAGCATTATCTATGCTCTTGAGGTGTGTGTGTGTTTGTGTGTGTGTGTGTGTGTGTGTGTGTGTGTGACTCAAATGTTTAATTTGGTCTGTAAGGTTTCTGTTGAATGGCCTCTAGGATAGTTGTCCTTATTTTATAGATAAATATTTATTTATTTTCTAAGTTACAGCTGTAAGCCTCCTTGTAAAGGAAGCTTGGATTAATCATCTAAGCAAAAATTAAGTTGCTATGTGAAATTTTCTATCAAAATTGTCAGCTTTTCATCTTACATACCTGATATCTTCGGCCTATCAATCTCCTTTCAGTCAGAAAAGAGAATGTGTCTACTTGATCTAGGCAGCTGATGGCAACATCTAACAGATGATTTCTGATGCCACACTGTCTGGGTACACTTCAGACATCATACCTATTTACTATGTATCTTGTATCAAACAAGTTTTAATGAGAGGGGACTTAATTCAATCAATAATTTAGGAGATAGTAAAAATCTCCCACTTCATGTCTTAGGTCTCACGAGCCAGAAACATATCTTTTTCATAAAATCTTTATGTCTGTTGGGCCCAGAAGGTAATAAACATTTGTTGAAAAATCCACACTTCTCTGTTTTTCAAGCTCTAACTCTAGCAGTGAAGTATTTTCAATACGTTGAAGAAGTTACACTTTGGGTTTACATAGAAGGGATCAGGAAAAAAAATCAATTTAACTTTACATAGTCTGCTTTTATAGCCTATATAAGCTATATACTGGAGCCTATATACTGGGTTTTATCTAGTGTCCCTAAAGCTTACAACATTAAAAATATTTAATTAATATCTATTTCCTAATGACACATAAAATGCATCACTTCTTGTATTCTGTTGCAAGAAAAATAAGTGTCTCTTCAGATAAAAAGCACACTACAATTAATTGAGTTCCATTTTTATTTTGCTTCTAGAAAATTTTGAACCAAATCAGTACTTACAAAATTAACCTATTCACATTACAAAGTGACATCCACGAATTTGCTTCTACCAGTCAGCTTTATTTTAATTGCATTTCTAATTTTCTTATGTTTTATTTTCTTAAATGTTCTATCCTAGCATAAAGGATGTTAGTAAAATAAATCAATCACAGAATTCAGCTAAAAGGTGTAGCGGCATCAGAGTGATAACATACAACTGATAAAATTTCTGAGAGGTATTCAATGTCTTCCCTTTTCCTTACCTATCTGTGTTTAGGGTTTTTAAAAATAGAGTTGTTTTATAGTCTTGTCAATAGCGATGTGATGGCAAATGCACAATGACCAGCTTTTGGGGGACCAAAGAGCCCTGCTTTGTGGAATCTAATGGTTTCAAGCTATGAAGCCACTGAACACAGTCTTGGAAAGAAATGCTCAGGAGCATATACTAGTTTATGGTATTTCCACCATAAAGAGGCAATAGACATAAATTGTTTCAAGAGCATTGATAATACTGAAATGTGGTAAAAAATAGGAAATGATGAATTTTTAGAATGTATTGTCTTTGTTTTAATATAATTTTATTAGTTCATATAATTTAGTATTTAATCATCGGTGTATCAAACTGGCTCACAAAAATTCTAAAAATTTAACTATCTGCACTGTGTCAGTCCTAGCACATAAAAGCCCTTATATATCAGTATAAGTGTTTTAAATACCTTCTGAATAACTGGGTTTACACTTTTGCAAGTGTTGACCCAAATTTCCAAAATTGTCCTTCAGTTCACTTGCATAGTGACTACCACAGTTGTTTTTTTTTTTAATTTTTTTTTTAATTTTTATTTATTTATGATAGTCACAGAGAGAGAGAGAGGCAGAGACACAGGCAGAGGGAGAAGCAGGCTCCATGCACCGGGAGCCCGACGTGGGATTCGATCCCGGGTCTCCAGGATCGCGCCCTGGGCCAAAGGCAGGCGCCAAACCGCTGCGCCACCCAGGGATCCCCACAGTTGTTAATTAGAATGAAATTTAATGACTTATCACTCTTTAGGTATGAACCCCAAAGTTTTTCTCCATTCTTTCAAGTAATTTAGAGAAGGTAAATTAGCTAAGATTATTATCAGTTTGTCATCTTGTATTCATTCTGAAGGAATTGCGATAATGGAGTCTCTGCTTTGCACACAGGCTAGGAAAAACACAGTGCTAACAATGAAAGAAAATCCATCTCTAAAGGACGATAAATATAATTTTAGACACTAGCCTTCTTTCAGGGAACACTACAGTTGGAAAAAAGGAAGAGGGCAAGATAATTTTCAGTATGAAGGATGACGCTTCACTGTCAGTGTCTGAATTTGGATAGGGAGTGAGAAGCAGGGATTCACTATTGGCAAAGTCCTACCACTTTTCCATGTTTCCTCAGGTTGGCTCCATACAACTCAAATACTCAGAAAAAGGAAGGTCTGTCTGTTGGAGATGGATGCCAGGCAGGGAAGCTGGTGGAATCATGTTAAGAAAAGAAAGCTTCTAGTTCAACATGATTAGACACCTCCTTTGAAGCTCCACTAGATTAATAGCTTTTTAAGGATGTGGCGACAAGTGTTATCACGTGAAACTTCCAAAACCAGACTTAGTGTTAGAAAATATGCTGTAGGGAACTGTTCAAATTTAGCAGGGGAAATACTAGATGACCTAATAAGCCATTTCCTCCTCCAGATTCAGCAGTACTATAATTCATGTATTTGGCTCAATTAGAGCCGAAGGTCACATAAGGTTTTTAAATCCTGTATTTTTTTCTAGGTGCACATAATGTCTGCTTCTAAAGACTAAATATTTTTAATGCTAAAATTTTCAGAACTACAAAATGTCTACTATTTACCATAGGGTTTGAGGCATTCTTACAGCTTACCATTATTTTTATTGACACTTTAAATGCGGGGAGTCCAGCTATAAGATTTACAGTTTCTTTTTCTTTTTCTTTTTTCTTTTAGATTTACAGTTTCTAATGATAGTACTTTAAAATTATTGCTAAAATGTTGTACAGGAAAAGCGTCCAGTTTTTATTCAATTGTTTTATTTTTAAAACAAGTTGCTTTTTATAAGAATGGTTTATACAAACATCACGTCCACAGAAGCAAAGTAAAATGTAGAAGTGGGCTATAATAAGATCATACCAAAATGTGCTTTTCTTATAATTATATGGCTTAAACATATGGCTATATAAAATGTATACTTTTATATTTCCACCTTAATTTATCTGGATAATAATTTCAATCATATTCTTTATTTAGAATGGATACCATGAGAAGGAATTTCTAAATCTTGGGAGGGGGAAAGGAAGAAGGAAGGAAGGAAGGAAGGCAGGAAGGAAGGAAGGAAGGAAGGAGTGAGTCATCGCACGGATGATGTCTACTGGAAAAAGTTTTAAAATGAATGACTAGAATATCACAACTTTCAGGTCCTTAAGTTTCTTCATCTATGGAATGTGAAAAATAAATTTAAAAAATGGTTTGAGTGATCTCTAGGGTTTTTTTTTCCAGATCGAAATTATCATTCCTAATATGAATACACCGAATATCATATCAAAAACCACAATCAGGATCCCTGGGTGGCTCAGCAGTTTAGCGCCTGCCTTTGGCCCAGGGCGTGATCCTGGAGTTCTGGATCAAGTCCCACCTCTGGCTCCCTGCATGGAGCCTGCTTCTCCCTCTGCCTGTGTCCCTGCCTCTCTCTCTCTCTCTCTCTCTGTGTATGTGTGTGTGTCTCTCACGAATAAATAAACTAAATCTTAAAACAAAGAAACAAACAAACAAAAAAACCCACAATCAATTGAATTACTATTTGCCTTTGAAACACCAATACGATACTAGTAACACCAAAACTACATGAGCCCCAAGCCCCTCTATCTCTGCTAGGGGTTTTTCTCTCTTTCTACTAGGAACATGGGAAAGTTATGAAAGTTACATATACTTATTCTTCTTCTTTTTAATAAACCTACAACTAAATTATTTTTCAATTTATTACAATCTTTCTGTCTCTGCCATCCACTAAAACTGCTTCTGCTGACACCATCCATCACTTTCTAATTCCCAAATCTAGTGGACATTTTTTATTTCTTTATGGGATTTAATAATGGTGGTCCTGTCTCTCCTTATTGAAACCCATTCTTGCCCTGACTCCCTTTTCATTTTTGTGTTCCTGAAACCCACCCTATACTAGCCGAGATGGGCTCCATGTGACTGCTCTTTGAATAAATGCAGTGCTCGGAGTAACTTTCCTTCCCTTCAATATAGTTTTGGTCACATCACCAAAGATATGCTTTCCCTATGCATTACTTTAGTATTCCACAGTTATACCCATAAGCTAAAGAGTAAGAGGTACCTAAGTGACCTTTCTGGTTTTGCTTTTTATAACTCAGGATTTGGATATTTTTTTCCTACCAGCTTGGACTCCACCTTGGCTTCCTCTCTTTCCAGACTGTCCCAGACCTGGCATTGAGTGTGGCTGCTCAGCTTTCATCATCTGTCCTGGCCAGCGGAATGTTCCCTCTGATGCTCCTCCCTTGGCTGGCTATAGCTCCCTACTTTCATTTTCACTAGGGGCACAGCCATTCACCAGCTTCTACTGGAAACACTTTTCCAGACATTCCTTCAGGGTAAGTGCCATTTCCATAACTGGCCACTGGATTCCGTCATTATTTTTTTGTACTTCACTATCCTCAAATTTGTCTTTTTCAGCTTCACAATCACAGTAAAAGTGGTTTCATTTTCATTGCTTTGTTTTTCTCCTCATGTGAAGCAATCCTTTGTATTTTATTTACTTTTAAGTAAGAAAACAAGCACATTTTTCTCAATTACCTCCTCCTTCACCTACTTTCCTTCTCTTTATATTCCTCCTCCTTGTGATTCTTCATAGAGACATGTCTTGATCTGACAAAGTTGTAGTCATGGACTTTAAATATAAAAAATAAATTTATTTAGTTTGCCACCACAATGATAGAATCTTCTCTCTTTTCCAACTGAGATCTTTAATTTTAAAAAGTTTAGCTCTAAGATTGTTGCAAAATTTCTTCACTGCAAAAGGCTGATTATCTTCTTTTATAGAAATATGAGCTGGTGTTGTCCTTTGATAAATTTCTTGCCTTTTCCCACATTTTTACTCCCACCCAGAATAAAACTAGATGGGGAATAAAGTTGGAGTCACCCCTTGGCCCCATCACATTTGAAGTGTCTGTAATTTCCTATCTCTGATTTGTAAGCAAACCTGCATTTCTCTGAATAAATTGTCTGCTGAAGAAGTGTTCAGTAAACCAAAGGAGTTAACTCTCATAAACCAAAGAGAATTGTAGAAAGGATTAGAAGATAGTAAGATATTCTTTGATCTGGGTGTCTAGTGTTCTTGATGCAGTGAACTGGTTCCAGCTGACTTTTTCTCTTGCTATTTCTCCTGCAAGAAACAGGAAAGAGCTTGAGGCTCTCTCATAAGGTATTCATAGGAACATAGGGTTTCTGTTAAATATTTAATTTCCCTGGTGATATTCTGAAAGAAGTTTCAATAACATGATATTTTAAAGTCAGCCATTTTAGGTATATAAAAACGAATGCTCAGTTGTAAGGATGTAACATATTTTAATCTTCACAGAGCAAAACAATTGCATGTTCAAATCAGAGCATTGTAGAAACACACTTTTGATTTTCACTGTCATCTATTCCAAGAAGAATACTGCTGCAGAAAGTCTGAGTATTTTCTGAATGTAAAAATTCCTTCTCGTTCTGTTTCCATAATGTTGGTTGGAGTAGTGCTTTATTTATGGATATTGGATTATGTTCTGACTAAAGTCTGTTCCTTTCATTTACTCTGCCCTAGTAAAGTAAATTTCAACCTTAAAACTCAGTCCATTTCAATAATGTAGTTGTTTTGGTATGTCTTTCTTCAAAACGGTAATGTCTCAAACAACTTCTATGAAGAATTTAAATAGTCCTTTGAAAATGAGGTCAAATAATTTGCTGAAAATTCCACTGTGCTGGATTTTTTTTTTTTTTTTTTCTAAAAAGGTGTTATTTTATGGAGTTCTTTCTTGGCATCCATAGAAGACCGTGACTCATAATGAGTCGATGTCTGTGTGTCATAAGGATGTGAAGAGGTCATGCTCTGTCAAAGTAGCTAGACGGAAAGAAAGGGAGCTGTCCTCTTGTGGAGAAAGTAAAATAAAGCTCGTATACTTTTTAAGAGCCAATTCTATGTAAAACTTGGCTATATTTGTGGTCTTTCTGTGAGAAGAAACATCTTTATATAGATCTTCCTTGACTTGTGATGGGGTTCGCTCCTGGTAAACCCATGGCAAGTTGAAAATATTCTAAGTTGAAAATGCATCTAATATACTTCTCTAAATGTGCTCAGAGCACTTACATCAGCCTATGGGCAAAATAATTTAACACAAAATTTATTTTATAATAAATGAATTGGTGGAATGCTCATATAATTGATAGGATATCGCACTGAAAGTGAAAAATAGAGACACAATGCCAACTAATGTTTGGCATTAGTCATTTGTTTACCTTTGTGATCAAGGGACTGACTCGAAGCCACTGCTGCCCAGTTTCACAAGAGAGTATTGGGCAAAGATGAAAATTCAAAATTCTGGAATAGTACAGTTTCTACCGAATGCAAATCATTTTTGCATCATCATAATATTGAAAAATCATAAATTGACCCATCATAAGCCAGGGACCATCTATATGCAAAATTTTTACATAGAGGTTTGGTTAACCCACCACATTTTTATATTTGTGTATGTGGGAAAGGCTGCAGCCATAGCTAAATGGTGGATGATGGTGGCAAAACTAGTAGGCAAAGCAAGACTGAAAATGAATAACAAGCATCAATCTATGGAAGGTTTTACAGCTCAGAGCTTGGACAAGTTGGAGTTTCCAGACATGTCAGTGAGTCCAGGACCTAAATGTAGGCTGAAGCTTTTGTAAACAACAACAACAACAACAACAACAACAAAACACAACCAGAAGGAAAGGTAAATGATCTATAAAGAGATCAGCAGACCTAAACATGAGGCAATACAGCCCCACCTCTGGGATATTGATGAGTAGATTAAACAGTATGATTTGAAATACGGGTAGATTCTGAATATAAAGAGTTAATAGTTCTGTATCATTTGTAGCATAAAATGCTCGGAACTTACCACACTTGGAAAATAATGGCTATCTCACCATACTAAAAGCTGTTAAACTTTGTGGAGGTGAAGAGTGAGATTCAGATTAGTATTCTAGGGATCCCTGGGTGGCGCAGCGGTTTGGCGCCTGCCTTTGGCCCAGGGCGCGATCCGGGAGACCCGGGATCGAATCCCATATCAGGCTCCCGGTGCATGGAGCCTGCTTCTCCCTCTGCCTGTGTCTCTGCCTCTCTCTCTCTCTGTGACTATCATAAGTAAATAAATAAAAATTAAAAAAAAAATTAGTATTCTATGTCTGTATGAAGTCGGCATGTTACTAATGTTCATATATGAGAACTTTACAAAATAGTAACTAATATCACTGTTACCTTGTAAAGCTATCAGATGACTATTTTAACCACTTTCACAAGGGTATTATTATTTTCCATGTTTACTAATATGGAAAGCAAGGCCAAGCATGGTAAAAAGACTTGTCCAAGTTCTTATAGCCACAAAGTGGCAACATTTTTACTGAAATCAAGATTTTTTGGTTTCAGGCTCCTGTTTTTTTCCACCATCCACACTGCCTCCAGGATAGGCACACTGGATGACTTTCAAATTGCCGAGGGTACCTCAAATGTCTCTCCTTAATTTAATTATAATAAAAGATAATAAACATAGTATATGTTTTCCTTACTTGGAAATAGCTGAAGTAATTTTGTTTTTCCTCCCTACTTGCCCTGAAGACAGTTTACACTTGGTCTGAACCACCCAAGCAACATTTCAAGAAAAACAAGCATTTTTAAAGAAGTCAAAGTAACTGAAAGCAAGGATAAGATAGAAACTTTTTAAAAATAAGTATATCACTTACCCTTCCGTAAGCTAGACTGTAGATACCCATATCAACCCCCTTTTACTGCTTTCAGGCTTAACAGAATCATTAGGCAAAGCTGAGATTGTAAAGCAACGTTGAGATCCAAAAGCAAGTTGGCACACATAAGTATATGATAATGTGTGTAAGTTCTATTTTAGTTTTTTCATTTTATTATTGCCCTGTAAAATGTTGGCCCTATAATCCAGCTTATAAAATAATGAAAAGTGCCATTCATTTTGTCTTGTGGTTTTCTTAGAGAACTGTGCAGTTCTTTATAAATCACTGTTGATTGAGAGTGCATGTTCTAAACAAGTATACACTACAGGAAGATATGGGCTGCAAAGTGCAAAGAAATATAAAGCATATTATATGGAGTGTACAAATTTTCAAACACTTTAACATACTTTTTATCCTCTCTTGTTAAATGAGTAAAACACTTTTGTTGAGTAATTTCTTGGTCATAGATATTTGCTGAAACTGATTATGTGCCAGGCACTATTTATAGGCACCAAAGGCCCAGTTATGAATGATGTAGGTAAGGTCTCTGCATTCTTAAAGTTCACATAGCAGAGGAGAAAAAGGTTTTGTGAACCAAAGTTCACTATGCACATATTAAGCATAATTGAAGCTCCTTTGGCCAACTTCATGAGTTATCTGCACTCCTGATCCTCTCTGTAAAAATGTAGTGAAAGCTGCCTGTGGTGCCCAGAACGTGGTAGTAGCATGCTCCTCAACATACTTACTCACTTCTGCTTCCAAGAGCTGGGCTGCTTACCGAGAATCAGTTTTGTTTCTTTGCCAAGCTACGTATTGTAGTCACACATCTCTATAAATATGTTTGTTAACACCATAGTAAATATTCTAATTAAATTCTATGAAAATGAATAAAATAAAAATACAGAAAGAGACTGTTGTTCATATTAAAAACTAACTGGAATGCTTTGGAATGATTGCTTCCAACTTTGTAGTCAAACTATGTGTGAGCAAAACAACTGTAAAAGGTTGGCGGAAAGAAAATATTTAGAATGATTTGTCAAATTGCCTACCAAGTTTCTCTATTTTTTTCCCCATTATTTTACAAAACACAAAGCTACCAGTTGAAAGTGATGCATTATGTTTTTTTTCTTTATTTCTTTTTATTGTGGTAGAGTACACATCACATAAAATTGACCCTTTAACCAGTCTAAAATGTACAACTCAGTGGCATTAAGTGTATTCACAATGTGTGCAATCTTCAGTAATATCTAGTTTCACACGTTTTTCATCACCCCTCAATGGATGTTTCATACCATGAAGCAGTCACTCCCCATTATCTTCTCATCTTGGAACCTAGTAACCACTAATCCATTTTTTTTTTTTTTGTCACTGTGGATTTGCTTATTCTGGAAATTTCATGCAGATGGAATCATACAATATGTGGTCTATTATGTGTTGGCTTCCTTCACTTTGCATAACGTTTTCAAGGCTCTTTCATGTATAGCATATATCAGTGCTTCATTCTTTTTTTAGAGCTGAATAATATTTTACAGTATGGATATATCATATGTGTTTATGCATTCATTTGTTGATGGACATTTGGGTTATTTCCACCTTTTGGCTTTTATGATTAGTGCTGCTATGAACATTTGTGTATAAATTATTTGTTTGAGTACCTGTTTCCAATCCTTTTGAGTGTATTTCTAGGAGAGGAATTACTGGGTCATATAGTAATTGTATGTTTAACATAACTGAGAAACCACTGCTTATGTGTTGGTGTCACATCTAAGGAACAATAGTCAATCCAACATCATAAACATTTGCTCCTTGGGATCAGAATGATACTGAACATATGAAATATGTTAAGAAATATTCCTTTCTCCTCTATTTTTTTGGAAAAGTTTCAGAATGATTTGTGTTAATTATTCCCTAAATATCTGGTAGAATTCACCAGTGAAGCTCTCTGGTTCTGGAGTTTTCTTTTTGGGGCAGTTTTTCATGGGTTTGTTGTTGTTGTTGTTTTGGTTGTTTGTTTTTTTATGGCTTCAATCTTTTTACTTGCTAGGTATTTTCATATTTTTTTTTAATTTTTTTTAACTTTTATTTATTTATGATAGTCACAGAGAGAGAGAGAGAGGCAGAGACACAGGCAGAGGGAGAAGCAGGCTCCATGCACCGGGAGCCCGACGTGGGATTCGATCCCGGGTCTCCAGGATCGTGCCCCGGGCCAAAGGCAGGCGCCAAACCGCTGCGCCACCCAGGGATCCCAGGTATTTTCATATTTAAAAAAATTCTTCTTGCGTCAGTTATGGTAGTTTATGCGGTTTTAGGAATTTGTCCATTTAATCTCGGTGACAAATTGTTGATGGTGTTATAATTCTTTTTATTTCCGTAAGGTCTGTAGTAATGTTCCTACATTTATTTTTGATTAGTTATCAGTGCCTTCCTTCATTCTTTCTCTCTTAGTTGGTTTAGCTAAAGATTTGTCAATTTCGTTGATCTTTTAGAGAATCAAATTTTGGTTTCCTTCATGTTCTATCATTTACCTATTCTCTATTTATATATATCTCCCCACTAATGTTTCTTATTTCCTTCTTGCTACTAGCTTTGAGTTTAATTTGCCCCTCTTTTTCTAATTCTTTAAAGTGCAAATAAAATTATTAATTTGAGACCTCTCATTCTTTTTTCTATAGGCATTTACAACTATAAATTTCCTTCTGAGCAGTGCTTTCCCTACATCTCATTAAATTTTTATATGTTGTATTGTGCTTTCATTCCTCTCAAGATATTTTTTATCTTCTTTGTGATTTCATCTTTGACTCATTGGTTGTGCAAGAGTGTATTTTGTTTCCACATATTTGTGAATTTTCCAGTTTTCCTTCTGTTATTGATTCCTAATTTGTCTATGTAGTAAGATAAGATGCTTTGTATAATTTAATCTTTTTTTTTAATTTTTATTTATTTATGATAGTCACAGAGAGAGAGAGAGAGAGAGAGAGAGAGAGAGGCGCAGAGACATAGACAGAGGGAGAAGCAGGCTCCATGCACCAGGAGCCCGATATGGGATTCGATCCCGGGTTTCCAGGATCGCGCCCTGGGCCAAAGGCAGGCGCTAAACCACTGCACCACCCAGGGATCCCTGTATAACTTAATCTTTTAAAATGTATTGAAATTTTTTCTTGGCCTAACATTATTGACTATCCTTGAGAATATTCTATGTTTACATGAGGGAATACTGCTGTTGTTGGGTGGAATATGCATTGTTCAAATCCTCTTTTTTTTTTTAAGATTTTATTTATCTATTTGAGATAAAGAGAACACAACCAGGGGGAGGGGGAAAGGTAGAGAAAGAAGCAGACTTCCCATTGAGCAGGGAACCTGATGTGGGGCTTGACCCCAGAACCGCAAGATCACAACCTGAGGAGAAGATGGATGCTTAACTGATTGAGCCACCCAGGTGCCCCAAATCCTCTTATTTCTTCATTTGTCTTCTGTCTAGTTTTTTTGTCCATCATTTAGATTGGGGTATTGAGGTGCCCAACTATTATTATAGAACTGTGTTTATCCTTTCATTTTTGTCCATTTTTGCTTCATATATTTTGGGACTTTTTTTAGTGTATCTATATTTATGTTTTCTTATCAGAGTTACCTTTTTAATCAAACGTAATGTCCCTCTTCATCTATTGCAACAATTTTCTCTTAAAGTCTATTTTGTCTGAAACTCAGTTGGCTCTTTTTTGGTTACTATGTGCATGGAATTTATTTTGTGATCCTTTTAACTTCAATCTCTATGTCTTTGGATCTAAAGTCAGTCACATGCAGACAGCATATAGATGGATCATATTTTATTTCTTTTCATTGGACATTTTAATGCATACACATTTAGAGTAATTACTAACAGGGAAGCACTTGTCACTGTTATTTGTTTTCTATATGTCATATCTTTTTGTTGTTGTTGTTTCTCAATATCTCCATACTGCCTTCTTCTGTGTTTAACTGATTTTTATTTTTGTAGTGTGCCATTTTGACTTCCTTATTTCCTTTTTTGTATATTACTTATTTTCTTAGTAATTACTTGGGGAATTACAATTAACATTTTAAATTTGTAACAACCCAGTTTGAAACTAATTTGGTTTTAACAGTACACAAAAACTCATTGCTACATGTCCACATCCTTCCCACTTGTATTATTATTGCCACAGATTATATCTTTAGATGTTGTGTATCCACTAATAAAGATTTATAATTATTATTTTATGCATATGCCTTTTAAATAATACAGGGAAAAAAGCTATAAATCAAACTCTCATAATACTATTTTCTTTTCTTTTTTTTTTACTATTTTCATATTTATCTATGTATTTACCATTAGAAGTGTTCTTTATTTTTTTGCATGGCTCTGAGTTACTGCCTAGTGTCCTTCCACTTCAGCCCAAAGGACTCCCTACATTTCTATTAAGGTCAATCTATTAGTAATTAACTTTCTCAGTGTTCATTTGTATATTTTAATTTCTCCTTCATTCTTGAGGCATACCTCTGCTGCATTTAGAATTCTTCATTGACAGTTCCCTTGCCACTTTAGGACTTCAACTAAGTCATCCCATTATTTCCTGTTCTCCATGGTTTCTTCCAAGAATCTGTTAATCTTATTGAAAATATCTTGTACATTACAAGTTGTTTCTCATTTGTTGCTTTGAATATTTTTTCTTTCTTTCTTATTTTCAACTGTTTGATTATAATGTGTCTCTGTGCAGATTTCTTTTTATCCTACCTTTTATCCCGAGTTTCTGGAGATACATGGATGTCTTTTTCAGCAAATGTGGAAAGTTTTTGACAATCATTTCTCTAAGTAGTATAATCCCTTCTCTTTCACTTCTCTTTCTGGGACTCTCATGTATATGCCCATATGCTTGATGGTGTCATAGAGTCTATTCACTTTTTAAAAAAGATTTTATCTATTTACTTGAGAGAGAGAGCATGACTTGGGAGTGGGGGACTGGGAGGAGGAGCAGAAGGAGAGGGGAAAAAAATAAGACTCTTCAATGAGCAGGGAGTTAGACATGAGGTGTTGGACTCAATCACAGGACCCCAGGATCATGATCTGAGCTGAAGGCAGATGCTTAACCAACTTAGCCACCCAGATGCCCCTGTTCACTTTTTATCATATTTACTTTCTGCTCCTCAAGCTGGATAATATCATTTGACCTACCATCATCTTTCCTAAATCTTTCATCTCTTCGCTCAATTATGTTGTTGAATCCCTTTAGTGAAATTTTCATTTCAGCTATTATAGTTTTCTGCTCCATAATTTCTACTGCATTCCTTTTCATAATTTCTCTTTATTGATTAATCTTTGTTTGATGAACCATTGTTCTCCCAACCCTTTAGTTACATGTGCATTATTTCTTTTAAATACTTGAGCTTACTTAAAAGAGTTGATGTAAAGTCTTTGTTTACTCCACCCATTATCTGTGCTTAGTCAAGACAGTTTTTGTTCAATTCTTTTATTCTTGTGTACGGTCCATATTTGCTTCTTTGCATACTTCATAATTTTTTGTTGAAGAGTGGACATTTATGATGTGCAAACAAAAAATTAAAAAAAAAAGGAGGAGGGGCAAGATGGCGGAAGAGTAGGGTCCCCAAATCACCGGTCCCCACCAAATTACCTACATAACCTTCAAATCATCCTGAAAATCTACGAATTCGGCCTGAGATATAAAGAGAGACCAGCTGGAATGCTACAGTGAGAAGAGTTCGCGCTTCTACCAAGGTAGGAAGACGGGGAAAAAGAAATAAAGACACAAAAGGCCTCCAAGGGGGAGGGGCCCTGGGAGGAGCCGGGCTGAAGCCGGGGCGAGTGTCCCCAGGACAGGAGAGCCCCGTCCCGGAGGAGCAGGAGCTGCACCGACCTTCCGGGCGGAAAGGGGCTCGCAGGGAGGTGGAGCAGGACCCAGGAGGGCGGGGATGCCCTCGGGCTCCCTGGGACACTAACAGACACCTGCGCCCCGGGAGAGTGCGCCGAGCCCCCTAAGGGCTGCAGCGCGCGCACGGCGGGACCGGAGCAGCTCGGGGGGGCTCGGGGGCGGCTCCGCGGAGGGGGCTGCGGGGCGGGAGCAGCTCGGGGGGCTCGGGGGGGCTCCGCAGAGGGGGCTGCAGGGCGGGAGCAGCTGGGGGGGCTCGGGCGGAGACTCCGCGGAGGGGGCTGCGGGGCGGGAGCAGCTCGGAGGGCTCGGGGGCGGCTCCGCGGAGGGGGCTGCGGGGCGGGAGCGCGAATCCAACATCGCAGGCCCTGGAGCACAGGGCGCCGGGACACAGCCCAGGATCCGGCCTCCCCCGGGACAGGCAGAGGCCGGGAGGGCCCAGGACAGCAAGGACGCTCCTGCCCCGAGCTGAGCAGATCAGCGGCCCCGCCCGGAGCCTCCAGGCCCTGCAGACGGAGAGCTCCGGAGTTCCTGCGAGGGCTGAATCCAGGGCTCCAGAGCTGGCCCCGCCACTGCGGTTGTTCCTCCTGCGGCCTCACGGGGTAAACAACCCCCACCAAGCCCTGCACCAGGCAGGGGCACAGCAGCTCCCCCAAGTGCTAACACCTGAAAATCAGCACAACAGGCCCCTCCCCCAGAAGACCAGCTAGATGGACAAGTTCCAGGAGAAGCCAAGGGACTTAACACAGAATCAGAAGATACTCCCCGGTGGTTCTTTTTTTGTTTGTTTGTTTTTGTTTTTGTTTTGTTTTGCTTTTTGATTTGTTTCCTTCCCCCACCCCCTTTTTTTCTCCTTTTTCTTTCTCTTTTTCTTCTTTTTTTTTTTTTTTCGTTTTTTTTTTCTTTTTCTTCCCTTTTTTTTTCTCTTTCTCTTTTCTTTCCTTCTTTCTCTCCTCTCTTTTTCTCTTTTTCCCAATACAACTTGCTTTTGGCCACTCTGCACTGAGCAAAATGACTAGAAGGAAAACCTCACCTCAAAAGAAAGAATCAGAAACAGTCCTCTCTCCCACAGAGTTACAAAATCTGGATTACAATTCAATGTCAGAAAGCCAATTCAGAAGCACTATTATACAGCTACTGGTGGATCTAGAAAAAAGCATAAAGGACTCAAGAGACTTCAACTGCAGAATTTAGAGCTAATCAGGCAGAAATTAAAAATCAATTGAATGAGATGCAATCCAAACTAGAAGTCCTAACGACGAGGGTTAATGAGGTGGAAGAAAGAGTGAGTGACATAGAAGACAAGTTGATGGCAAAAAGGGAAAGTGAGGAAAAAAGAGACAAAGAATTAAAAGACCATGAAGATAGTTTGAAGAAATAAACGACAGCCTGAGGAAGAAAAACCTACATTTAATTGGGGTTCCCGAGGGCGACAAAAGAGACAGACGGCCAGAATATGTATTTGAACAAATCATAGCTGAAAACTTTCCTAATCTGGAAGGGAAACAGGCATTCAGATCCAGGAAATCGAGAGATCCCCCCCTAAAATCAGTAAAAAACATTCAACATCTCGACATTTAATAGTTAAGTTTGCAAATTCCAAAGATAGAGAGAAGATCCTTAAAGCAGCAAGAGACAAGAAATTCCTGACTTTTATGGGGAGGAGTATTAGGGTAACAGCAGACCTCTCCACAGAGACCTGGCAGGCCAGAAAGGGCTGGCAGGATATATTCAGGGTCCTAAATGAGAAGAACATGCAACCAAGAATACTTTATCCAGCAAGGCTCTCATTCAAAATGGAAGGAGAGACAAAGAGCTTCCAAGACAGGCAGCAACTGAAAGAATATGTGACCTCCAAACCAGCTCTGCAAGAAATTTTAAGGGGGACTCTTAAAATTCCCCTTTAAGAAGAAGTTCAGTGCAACAATCCACAAAAACAAGGACTGAATAGATATCATGATGACACTAAACTCATATCTGTCAATAGTAACTCTGAACATGAACGGGCTTAATGACCCCATCAAAAGGCGCAGGGTTTCAGGCTGCATAAAAAAGCAGGACCCATCTATTTGCTGTCTAAAAGAGACTCATTTTAGACAGAAGGACACCTACAGCCTGAAAATAAAAGGTTGGAGAACCATTTACCATTCAAATGGTCCTCAAAAGAAAGCAGGGGTAGCCATCCTTATATCAGATAAACTAAAATTTACCCCGAAGACTGTAGTGAGAGATGAAGAGGGACACTATATCATACTTAAAGGATCTATCCAACAAGAGGACTTAACAATCCTCAATATATATGCCCCGAATGTGGGAGCTGCCTTATATATCAATCAATTAATAACCAAAGTGAAGAAATACTTAAGATAATAATACACTTATACTTGGTGACTTCAGTCTAGCTCTTTGTATACTCGATAGGTCTTCTAAGCACAACATCGCCAAAGAAACGAGAGCTTTAAATGATACACTGGACCAGATGGATTTCACAGATATCTACAGAACTTTACATCCAAACTCAACTGAATACACATTCTCCTCAAGTGCACATGGAACTTTCTCCAGAATAGACCACATACTGGGTCACAAATCCGGTCTGAAATGATACCAAAAGATTGGGATCGTCCCCTGCATATTCTCAGACCCTAATGCCTTGAAATTAGAACTAAATCACAACAAGAAGTTTGGAAGGACCTCAAACACGTGAAGGTTAAGGACCATCCTGCTAAAAGATGAAAGGGTCAACCAGGAAATTAAGGAAGAATTAAAAAGATTCATGGAAACTAATGAGAATGAAGATACAACCATTCAAAATCTTTGGGATGCAGCAAAAGCAGTCCTGAGGGGGAAATACATAGCAATACAAGCATCCATTCAAAAACTGGAAAGAACTCAAATACAAAAGCTAACCTTACACATAAAGGAGCTAGAGAAAAATCCAGCAAATAGATCCTACCCCCAGCAGAAGAAGAGAGTTAATAAAGATTCGAGCAGAACTCAACGAAATCAAGACGAGAAGAACTGTGGAACAGATCAACAGAACCAGGTGTTGGTTCTTTTTTTTTTTTTTTTTTTTTTTTTTTTATTTTTTTATTTATTTATGATAGTCACAGAGAGAGAGAGAGAGGCAGAGACACAGGCAGAGGGAGAAGCAGGCTCCATGCACCGGGAGCCCGACGTGGGATTCGATCCTGGGTCTCCAGGATCGCGCCCTGGGCCAAAGGCAGGCGCTAAACCGCTGCGCCACCCAGGGATCCCCCAGGTGTTGGTTCTTTGAAAGAATTAATAAGATAGATAAACCATTAGCCAACCTTATTAAAAAGAAGAGAGATAAGACTCAAATTAAAAAATCATGAATGAGAAAGGAGAGATCACTACCAACACCAAGGAAAGACAAACGATTTTAAAAACATATTATAAACAGCTATACGCCAATAAATTAGGCAATCTAGAAGAAATGGACGCATTCCTGGAAAGCCACAAACTACCAAAACTGGAACAGGAGGAAATAAAAAACCTGAACAGTCCAATAACCAGGGAGGAAATTGAAGCAGTCATCAAAAACCTCCAAGACACAAGAGTCCAGGGCCAGATGGCTTCCCAGGGGAATTCTATCAAACATTTAAAGAAGAAACCATACCTATTCTACTAAAGCTGTTTGGAAAGATAGAAAGAGATGGAGTACTTCCAAATTCGTTCTATGAGGCCAGCATCACCTTAATTCCAAAACCAGACAAAGACCCCACCAAAAAGGAGAATTACAGACCAATATCCCTGATGAACATGGATGCAAAAATTCTCAACAAGATACTAGCCAATAGGATCCAACAATACATTAAGAAAATTATTCACCATGACCAAGTAGGATTTATCCCCGGGACACAAGGCTGGTTCAACACCCGTAAAACAATCAATGTGATTCATCACATCAGCAAGAGAAAAACCAAGACCCATATGATCCTCTCATTAGATGCAGAGAAAGCATTTGACAAAATACAGCATCCATTCCTGATCAAAACTCTTCAGAGTGTAGGGATAGAGGGAACATTCCTCGACATCTTAAAAGCCATCTATGAAAAGCCCACAGCAATATCATTCTCAATGGGGAAGCACTGGGAGCCTTTCCCCTAAGATCAGGAACAGGACAGGGATGTCCACTCTCACCACTGCTGTTCAACATAGTACTGGAAGTCCTAGGCTAGCCTCAGCAATCAGACAACAAAAAGACATTAAAGGCATTCGAATTGGCAAAGAAGAAGTCAAACTCTCCCTCTTCGCCGATGACATGATACTCTACATAGAAAACGAAAAGCCTCCACCCCAAGATTGCTAGAACTCATACAGCAATTTGGTAGCATGGCAGGATACAAAATCAATGCCCAGAATTCAGTGGCATTTCTATACACTAACAATGAGACTGAAGAAAGAGAAATTAAGGAGTCTATCCCATTTACAATTGCACCCAAAAGCATAAGATACCTAGGAATAAACCTTAACAAAGAGGTAAAGGATCTATACCCTAAAAACTATAGAACACTTCTGAAAGAAATTGAGGAAGACACAAAGAGATGGAAAAATATTCCATGCTCATGGATTGGCAGAATTAATATTGTGAAAATGTCAATGTTACCCAGGGAAATTTACACGTTTAATGCAGTCCCTATCAAAATACCATGGACTTTCTTCAGAGAGTTAGAACAAATTATTTTAAGATTTGTGTGGAATCAGAAAAGACCCCGAATAGCCAGGGGGATTTTAAAAAAGAAAACCATATCTGGGGGCATCACAATGCCAGATTTCAGGTTGTACTACAAAGCTGTGGTCATCAAGACAGTGTGGTACTGGCACAAAAACAGACACATAGATCAGTGGAACAGAATAGAGAATCCAGAAGTGGACCCTGAGCTTTATGGTCAACTAATATTCGATAAAGGAGGAAAGACTATCCATTGGAAGAAAGACAGTCTGTTCAATAAATGGTGCTGGGAAAATTGGACATCCACATGCAGAAGAATGAAACTAGACCACTCTCTTACACCATACACAAAGATAAACTCAAAATGGATGAAAGATCTAAATGTGAGACAAGATTCCATCAAAATCCTAGAGGAGAACACAGGCAACATCCTTTTTGAACTTGGCCACAGTAACTTCTTGCAAGATACATCCAGGAAGGCAAAAGAAACAAAAGCAAAAATGAACTATTGGGACTTCATCAAGATAAGAAGCTTTTGCACAGCAAAGGGTACAGTCAACAAAACTAACAGACAACCTACAGAATGGGAGAAGATATTTGCAAATGACACATCAGATAAAGGGCTAGTTTCCAAATTTATAAAGAACTTCTTAAACTCAACACCAAAGAAACAAACAATCCAATCATGAAATGGGCAAAAGACATGAAGAGAAATCTCACAGAGGAAGACATAGACATGGCCAACATGCACATGAGAAAATGCTCCGCATCACTTGCCATCAGGGAAATTCAAATCAAAACCACAATGAGATACCACCTCACACCAGTGAGAATGGGGAAAATTAACAAGGCAGGAAACAACAAATGTTGGAGAGGATGCGGAGAAAAGGGAACCCTCTTACACTGTTGGTGGGAATGTGAACTGGTGCAGCCACTCTGGAAAACTGTGTGGAGGTTCCTCAAAGAGTTAAAAATAGACCTGCCCTATGACCCAGCAATTGCACTGCTGGGGATTTACCCCAAAGATACAGATGCAATGAAACGCTGGGACACCTGCACCCCGATGTTTATAGCAGCAATGTCCACAATAGCCAAACTGTGGAAGAAGTCTCGGTGTCCATCGAAAGATGAATGGATAAAGAAGATGTGGTCTATGTATACAATGGAATATTACTCAGCCATTAGAAATGACAAATACCCACCATTTGCTTTAACGTGGATGGAACTGGAGGGTATTATGTTGAGTGAAGTAAGTCAATTGGAGAAGGACAAACATTATATGTTCTCATTCGTTTGGGGAATATAAATAATAGTGAAAGGGAATATAAGGGAAGGGAGAAGAAATGTGTGGGAAACATCAGAAAGGGAGACAGAACATGAAGACTCCTAAGTCTGGGAAATGATGTAGAGGTGGTGGAAGGGGAGGAGGGCGGGGGATGGGGGTGAATGGGTGATGGGCACTGAGGGGGGCACTTGACGGGATAAGAACTGGGTGTTATTCTGTATGTTGGTAAATTTAACACCAATAAAAAGTAAATTTATTATAAAAAAATAAAAAATAATAAAAAAAGAAATTTAAAAATCACCTTCCAAGTCTTTTCATATTGGCTCTATGTTGTGACATTTCTTAAATACTTCTCCAGGCCATTTTCAGCTTTTTCTTAGTCTGGACTTCTGGTTTGCACTGATCCTAAAGGTCAGCTACAGTTGAAAGCTCATAGCTTCCTCAAATCTTTTCTGAGTATGTGTCCTATTCTGCGCATGTATGTAGTTTTGTAGTTTCCTCTGCATATGTGGCAATTTTTCAAATCTCCTATTCTCCCCCAAAACTTCACTATTCAGTTTTTCCTCCTAGGCTTTTGGCATGCCTATTGTTTATCTTTCCTGCTATTTTTCATACTAGGCAGCAGTAGCTTGTTCATTTGGTTTTTATTGTTTTTAAGGGCTATGTCACTGTTCAGCCTTGTAGAGTTCTGAGTTAGACAAAACAAAGGGAAACTCCCAGTCAGGTAAAACCAGATAAGCACAATTCAATGAGAACAAAGTCCACTCTGTTGTTTCTGGAGCCAGGTGCCTACAGTAGAGACAGCCTGTCATCTGCAAGATCACTGGTCCACCAGAGCAGGGGATGGTTCTAAGTTAGTTAAAATATCTGATCTTGTTTCAGTGAAATTTCTCCTGGTTATGCATCCTCACTTGCTGCAAACTGCATTCCAGTGAGGTTAGTTTTGACAATTTATGACAAGTGTTTAGGTGTTTCTGGGGAGCAATGGTCCCCAGATGTCCCTACTGCAGCATTTTCACTGACTTCACTCTGTGGGTATTTTCTACACAACAAAGACAGTCTGGATGCCAAAGTAGACCCTTAGCCAAAGGAAAAGTCCTGACCTGAAATTAAAGCCTGAAAAATAAATACAGATTTAAATTTACATTAAATAAAATATGCACAGTTGATATATAATTTTTAATTCCTCCCTGGAATTTCTATTTCCAAAATGTGAGTCTTTATTGCATGAGGTAAGAGAATTTTTTTTTTTTTTACTATATTATCAGTTAATCCTCACTAGAGTTATATGAAATTGGCAGAGGAGATAGAATTATGGCCACTTTAAAAATAAAGAATTACAGGCTCTAAATCCTTAAGTAATATGCCTAAGGATATATTTCAGGAAGCAGCAGAATGTAGAAACAGTAAGAACAAATAATTCTGAGACCCTATTATACCTCAGGCTCACTTAATTTTTTTTTTTTTTTTTTTTGATAGTCACAGAGAGAGAGAGGCAGAGACACAGGCAGAGGGAGAAACAGGCTCCATGCACCAGGAGCCTGACGTGGGATTCGATCCCAGGTCCCCAGGATCACACCCTGGGCCAAAGGCAGGCGCTAAACCGCTGCACCACCCAGGGACCCCTAACTCACTTAATTCTAAAAGCAACTTCAAAGTTAAGTTGTATCAAGTACTGGGTGGTGATCAAGAGTGGGGATGTAGGGTTGCAGAAAAGGGATTTGAATCCAGCCTTGCCTGACTGAATTTCAAGTTCTATCTACGTGTAGGCTGTTGCTCAAAGGGAGAAGTGTAGAAATGAAGGGGTGGTGAACAAGATGTGGGAGTTTCAGACCAAGATATGGCATTTGTGAGCTATGTGAATTTTAACATGTCACTTTGTCCCTGGGTCATCTCCAATTAATTAATATAAGGGTTCAATCTATATGAGCTTGTAAGAACCTTTAAATGGGCTAACATTGATTCACATGGTCTTTTTCCTAACAAAACTGCAGCATCCACTAAAACTAGTATTTGCCATTATTTACTAAGACTACACTTATGTCTACCCATGACTAAGAAATTCCACTTCAAGAGATGTAAGTGGTGTTCTACAAAAGACATGTCTAGGAATGTATATAGCAGGTTTTTAAAAAATTTTCATAATATTTGTATGAATGAATATCACAAACATAGTGACAGAGTCAGACAGAAATAAATATAGGTCTATATGGGATACTGCATGGTTTCATTAATATGAAGTTCAAGAACAGGCAAAATTAATCCATGATTACAGAAATCAGAATAATTATTATCTCTATTTTACTGGTGTTGTAGGTGGGTATCTACTAGGAATGGGCCCTAAGGAAGCTTTTATGGTGCTGGAAATGTTCCATTTAGCCCTCTCATTGGTGGTTCTCAGGTGCATCCATATTTAAAAACTCACTAAGCTGTATGCTTAAGCTTTGAGCATCATACTCTATGTATGCTATATCTCAATTTAAGCAATTTTGAAAAATAATAAATAATTTCTTCCTTAAATTATGATAGGAAAAATCTAATGTCTTTTACTATCTCTTCTGATAATCTGCATAGTATATCTAAAATAAAGTATTTTCAAATATTTTTCTTATTTGGATATTTATTACTAATGTATAAAATAGTGGACTGCCAAAAGAATCACATTTGTGACTTCTTGAACTGGCAATTGATTCCTTTCCCTTCTGCTTCTTCTGCTACAATAGGATAATTTAATTCACTACCAAAATAATTTATGCTAGTTTACATAAAATAATGCTGTTGCATACCATATACACAAGAAGCAACCTTGATTAAAATAACATGCAGTTAGACTAATAGCTAAATGCTGTTAATATTTTCAAGTTGAGATAACCAATCAATACTTTGTAGAAACCACTAATTAATGGAGTTTTCTTATCTGAAGCTTTTAGTTGATTTTCCTGTATTAAGAAACACATATCATTTCTATGGCAACTAAATATTTTTCCTGTCTGTAAATGGATTCCATTCCTATTATTAAAAAGACATGACATGAAAAGAAACTCACAATTATTTGTTCAGTCTATAGTCCTGTGTAATGTATTCTGCATTAAGTCATCTTTAACCAATATTGGAAGCTTCTGTGTCAGTATGTCAGGCAGTATTTGGCTTGGATGCTGTAGCAAGAACCCAAGATATCCATGTCAGAAAATAAGAGAATGTAAAGCTCACTAATGTTCTGGATGATTTCACCAAGTATTGGCTATAGAGACAGTGGAAAATAAAGTATCTTCTTTCTGCCTCACTTCTATTTCCCTATGGCAGCATGTTTCCACAAATGAGTAACAGATATGCATTTTAAAATGAAGTTCTAAAAAAAATAAATAAAAAAAGATAAAATGAAGTTCTGTCATCTAATAAGACTGGTAACTGTGTTGAACAAAGCATAAAAGACATACCAGGGTCTTTAATAAGTTAATGTACATGGTAAATCTCTTTGAGAAATTTTCTAAGTTTGTTTGACCATGAAAACATTTTATGGAATAAAATTGTCAGAAAAAATATTTAAAAGTCTCATTCTTCATTTATATTGAAATGGTTTTTTACTATCTGCCTTCGGTTGTTTTACCTTCACAGTTTGTGTCTATCACACATCAATGTTATATGCTAACTAATAAAGATAGATGTAAACTAAATTTAAAGTATAAAGAGAATTGTGGTGTGTAAGCAGTTTTTAGTAGGGGAATTTTTTCCCCCCAAAATCATAAGTGAAGTCCCAAAATACAAGGGTAAAGTGGGGCTGCTTTTTTTGATGGTAGGATTGAACCGTCTATTCAACCTGTTACTCTTCCCGTACCCCACCATTCAGCATTCTGAGATTCTTTTTTTTTTTTTAAACTAAATTGCTCTAAAGCTGTGCTTTTCAAATTTTTTTTTTAATTTTTATTTATTTATGATAGTCACACACAGAGAGAGAGAGAGAGAGAGGCAGAGACACAGGCAGAGGGAGAAGCAGGCTCCATGCACCGGGAGCCCGACGTGGGACTCGATCCCGGGTCTCCAGGATCGCGCCCTGGGCCAAAGGCAGGCGATAAACCGCTGCACCACCCAGGGATCCCGCATTCTGAGATTCTTAAATGGAAAACTAAATTTCCAAAACAAAGCCAAGAAAGCAATAACTGTTTCATTTCAGTGTAAGGGACTGATGTGTTGAGAGTGACCAACAACCTGAAGGGTGGGGAGGACAGTGATAGGGAGGAGAGTCTGAGAGCCCTACGTTTAACTTCACTGCATGTTTCATCATATCTTCCTGGTACATCACTTTATATAAAACACCATGTTACATAAAACAAAATGAAAAGCATATTCTTCTTTGGAAAACAGTGTATTATTTATTTCAATATGTAATTTTACATTCGTAAAGCATTTCAGTAGAAGCCGGTTTTCTTAAAACGACTTGGTGGTAAGCAGTTTACAACTGCTTCAATCTTTGTGATTGCTAGAAGTTATTTTCTATTTCTTAAAGTCTATGTATTTCAGGCAGGGGCTACATTTAAACACAAAGTGAAGATAGTTTGCTAGTCAATTCGATGGCTTCATTATTAAAAATTAGAATATTCTATAACCGTATTAAAATGACTTAAATAGTGGCTGAAAGTTTTCATAGCTATTTTCTCTACCCTAAAGGGACTGCAAATAATTTTTGTTTAATCACTATGGATTTAATAAGACATATGGTAGGATAATTTTTTCTCACCATCTTGGAGTGAAGTCCCTTTCTATATTCCTTCTGAAGTCCTGGCCTGTGCAATGCTAAAATAATAGAACTGAATCTGTACTCCAATGGAGAAAAGCAAAGAAGATTGACTTAGCATAATTATACATTGCAAATATGCCATGAGAGTATTAGCACAGAAGACATGTACTTAACTTTGTAAATATTTCACTCTGATGCAGGAGGATCTGAAATATCACCAATTCCATCTGCTCCACATTCTTTTCAGGGGCCTCCAGTCCCAAATGGAAATAATGGACTCTAAGAATCAAGACCCCAAGGAAAGCAAAAGGTTTAAAAAGCTTGAAGCCAGTGTGGGATGAGGACAAGGGAAAGACACAACAGAGAATGTATGGATCATTGGAAACTACACAGGGAAAATAAATCATCGCTCTATACCATTATTCAGAACTGTTTTAATACGGTAGTAATAGATTGAACAATGGTCAATTACCTGTTCTACACTATCAGATTCACTTATGCTCCTTTCTCTCAGCCTTCACCATAACCACACCCAAGTGAAAGTGGCATTTTTATTTCTTTCTTTTCTTTTCTTTTCTTTTTTTTTTTTTACACTTTAAATATGTAAAGTTTATTTTTTGTTATTTACAGCTCAATAAAACTGGTAAGGTAAGCTAACACAAATAATGCATATATTCATCTCAAAAAAAGATCATGATAAATATGCTACACCAAATATACTAAAAAATAAATTAAAGATTATTCAATGTAAAAATTAAAGTTATTAAACTGCTTAGTTTCTTTTTTTATAATAAATTTATTTTTATTGGTGTTCAATTTACCAACATACAGAATAACACCCAGTGCTCATCCCGCCAAGTGCCCCCCTCAGTGCCCGTCACCCATTCACCTCCACCCCTTGCCCCCCTCCCCTTCCACCACCCCTAGTTCGTTTCCCAGAGCTAGGAGTCTTTATGTTCTGTCTCCCTTTCTGATATTTCCCACACACTTCTTCTCCCTTCCCTTACATTCCCTTTCACTATTATTTATATTATTATATATATTATATATATATGTGAATTTTAACATGTCATTATGTTAAAATTATATATTATATATATTATTATATATATATTATATATATATTATATTATTTATATTCTCCAAATGAATGAGAACATACAATATTTATCCTTCTCCGATTGACTTACTTCACTCAGCATAATACCCTCCAGTTCCATCCACGTCGAAGCAAATGGTGTGTATTTGTCATTTCTAATGGCTGAGTAATATTCCATTGTATACATAAACCACATCTTCTTTATCCATTCATCTTTCGATGGACACCGAGGCTCCTTCCACAGTTTAGTTATTGTGGACATTGCTGCTATAAACATCGGGGTGCAGGAACAAAGGTCTCTCGACTGAAATAGTAGGCAGCTAATAGACTATAAATAATAATAATAATAATAATAATAATAAACTCTTCATAAATATGCTAAAATTCTTACTGTATCTTGCTGTATATAGCTGAAAATTTTCAGCTTGGCAGAAGTGGATATTGCTGTCTCTAAGAACTATCTCATTATTTTGATACTACATTTGCTCTTTCCCTCTGACGATTTGACTTTTTATAACCTTCTTCTTTTGTGGCATTTCTCTTGTTAGTTGAATTGTGCACTTTATTCCTCACCAGAAACAAACCATCACTTTGGATGTCATTTTGCTACCATCTGTCAGTATTTAAATAACTAATGGTCTTGTTTTTTTTCTTTTTTTTTAGGTCTTGTGTTTTCCAAGCATTCAACTTCATTGAAATAACTGCATAATACTGGTTTCTCACCAATAGTGTTATACAAGTTTATGGTGTCTAAGGCAAATTATCTGTAGAGGAATAAACACAATGATACAATTTATATACTATTTGGAACAATGAAACACATTTCCACTTCATTAACAAAATCTCAATGCATATGGACTGGACTAATTTGTTTTTCTAAAAAAAGGATGTGAGGGAATTAAAATCTGTGTGGGTAACATAAGTGACTTTCAGTTCAAGTGTAGAAAAAAATAGTCAATATTCTAAAGAAATAAATATAAAGTCTGGAATTGGAGAGATAAAATTTTGCAAGTTAAAATGTAATGCTTCAATTTAAATCCATAACTGTAATAAATTATCAAATTTGGATGGCTGATTTAATTTTGTGTCCTATTAAATGTCTCAGTATAATAAAATAGCAGTTATTAACCTAACACTGTTCTGAACATACAAAATGATTAATTGAATTATTTTTCTTTAGTTGTATAGAAAAACAATTCATAAAATAAGATCCATTAAAAGGCCATAGGCAAAAAGCTCTTCCAGAGACTGAATTCCATTAATAAATGGATCATTAATGTATTTTAGAATTTACTAATGCAAGATAGTGTTTCATGAAAGATACCTATAGTTTACTTTGCATTAAGATATTTTTATAGCATTAAAACATGATTGGATGAAATGTGGTGTTATCATTTATTACTGCACACCAAATCCTGAAGTTTAGGTTACTTGAGAAAAGAAAAGGGATTCCTACACATAGCCTTCTCAATTCTATAACAGATTTTCTTCCACATATTGAGACACATTCTTAGAAATGCAAAAGAGATTTTATATTTGAATCCTTACTCTAGAATCAGGACTCTAGACCTAGACTCTTCACATACATTTTCCTGCATTCAAAGGCATTAGCTATTATCTTGTCTTCATTTTGAGCTAAACTGAAAAGATTTTTCATTCATTCACTTACTCAGAAACATTCATTGAGTATATATTAGGTGCAGCATATTGAAGGAAATCCAAAGGTAAATAAAGTAGCATTCTTGGCTCAATAGTACAAGAGCTGAGTCATGAATATAATGATTCTCATAAAGTTAGAAGGTGATTATTACTATAGGACAGATGCAAAGGCAGAGCTTTCTGAGTGGTGGAGGTTGCTTCTGACTGAGAGTTTCAGAAAAGATTGCAGTAGAGGAGGCAAGTTTGAGGAGGACATGAATGGAGATAGACATGGGACATTCTTAAGTGGATGAAATGCCTTGAGAGGAGTCACACAGGCAAAAGATCTGCAAGTGTTTAGGAAAAAACAAATATTTGAATTTAAATAGTTCTCTGAGACTGTTAATAGCAGGCGATAGATTAGAGCTAGATTGTGGAAGTCCCTGAGAGGTAGCCTAGAAAGAACGAACATTTATTTATTCATTTTTTTTTTAAGTAGTAGGGAATTTCTAAAGATTGGAGAAGAGGTGGGATGATCAGAACTGTGTTTTAAGATGACTCTGGTTACTGATGTCACACATTAATATAATCTGAACAATCCTCTGCTTTGAACCCTCTGGTGGCCTCCCTTCTCTTACCACTCTCTTCACTCATAAACTTAAGCCATACTGGAATTCAAACCAATCCATCAACACAGCTGTCATACTTCCAGCTTCACAGCTTTATCTCTGGTCATTCCCACAGCCTCAGATGTCTTCCCTCATATAGCCACATGTTTCACTCCATCTATTTATAACTTTCTTGCCCCAATACTTTCCCAATGAGCTAATTTGACCATTTTTTAACATTATAACACTCTTCCTCCCAGTGATCCCTATCTTGGAATCATTACTGTAGAAGGCCCCACATATCATAAATACACACAAAATAAATTTGTTGAGATGCCCATGAGTTCTTTGTCACTCAGAATCCAGCATTAGTGCTCATACACTAAGACCGATAACCTAAACTTCTAGGCTTCTGACAAGCGCCATTGTAGCTTCTGTAGCTGTGTCTGAATTAGCTGAAAGTTTGTGTGTTGAGTCACTGAAACCATCAGATACTGATGTTGCTTCAGAGCAGATGAGCAAAGCACTCAAATAAGAGAAAAGACAAATTCATTAACTGGTCAAATCTTTTTTTTTTAAATACCATGAATACTGTTTCTTGCATAAAGAAATATATCTTTCTAGTGATAGGAAGCATCTATTTCCTTTTTTAAAATTTAAATTCAATTAGCCAACATATAGTACATCATTAGTTTCGGATGTAGGGTTCATCGGTTATTCATTGGTTGCGTATAACATCCAGTATTCATTACATCACATGCCCTTCTTAATGTCCATCACCCAGTTACTCTATCCTCCCATTCAACTCCCCTCCAGCAACCCTCAAGTTTGTTTCCTTTAGTTAAAGAGTCTTTCACGGTTTGTCTCCCTCTCTGATTACTCCCCATTCAGTTTTCCCTCCCTTCCCCTGTGGAATATAACAAGCAGTACAGAAGCATCCATTTTCTTACTTTGTTTTCTAATTTGTTGTTCCAGAGATACTCACAGATTGATATAATTTTACAAACGGCAGTTGACAGTTTGCAATATTAAAAAATTCATATTACTCTAAAATTTTATGTATGTATTTGTACATGTCTATGTATATTTATGCATATATATAATCTTGACAACATATGTGAAGTATAGTACTAATTATGTATGAATGGAGATATTGCTTTAGGAATTTATGGAAGTCAAAATTCTTTTTTAAGAATAGTTAATTTTTTTAAAGATTTATTTATTCTTGAGAGACACAGAGGGAGAGAGAGAGGCAGAGACATAGAGGGAGAAGCAGGCTCCCTGCTGGAGCCCAATGAGGTACTAGATCCCAGGATCCCAGGATCACATCCTGAGCTGAAGGCAGAGGCTCAACTGCTGAGCCACCCAGGCGTCCTCAGAAGTCAAAATATTATAGAAAGTTAAATGATGAAGTCAAAGTATCTCATAGTATTTCCGCTTACCAACAATTTATCATATATGACCCCATTATCATGTTTGAAAATGATATCTAAAATTTTTTGTTCAGGGACACCTGGGTAGCTCAGTCTGTTAAGCGTCTGCGTTCAGTTCAGGTCATTATCCTGGGGTCCTGGGATCAAGTCCCATATTGAGATTCCTTGCTCAGCAAGGAGCCTGTTTCTGCCCCTGCCTGCCACTCCTCCTGCTTGTGCTCTCTCTCTGACAAATAAATAGATCAAATCTTAAAATAAATAAATATATATATATATATATATATATATATATATATATATAGTTGTTGTTGGTGTTCATTTCAAATTTAAGTATGGCTGTGTGAACAAAGCACTTTCTCTAAACCTAAGCTCATTAAACAAAATTATCCTAGAATTTTAGTGACTTAGTAATGGTTGCCTAGTTGGGCACTGCTATCAGTAGAACACAAATTATATAAAAATCTTGATTTTTACCAACATAATTAGTGATTTTGTTAAAATGAAGGCAGTAAAAATAAATTTTATGGAACAAATGTATAATAAATTATGATTTTTAAAAATATTTTATTTATTTATTCATGAGAGACAGAGAAAGAGAGGCAGAGACCTAGGCAGGGGGAGAAGCAGGCTCCATGCAGGGAGCCCAATGTGGGACTTGGTCCTGGAACTCTGGGATCACACCCTGAGCCAAAGGCAGATGCTCAACTGCTGAGGCACCCAGGTATCCTAATAAATTATGATTATGTTTTTCTTTTTGAAGTTACTCATTTGAATATCAATGCCTCATCAACAAAACATCCAGACATGTGCAATAAAAATTATATTCAGTAGTTTTACATATTTTTATTAGTTTTAATAGAGTAAAAATCATTGCCTAATGCATTTAATTTTTTTTCATTATGAAGATATTCTGTCAAGGAGAGATGATAGAATATAATTCATAAGATAATTTGTTGGCTGTTCATGAATTTTAAGTGTTTAGGTGTAAGATATGTGAACTTCCATTTGTACCCTTGTACTGGTCTTAGAGAAAAGAGAGACCGCTCCATGTATTTCCTAAAAAACTTCATTTCTTTCCTAAGAATCTTGAGGGATATGGGTTTAGACAAGGTCTTGAGAAAGAGTCATATAGGAGCAAAACAACAGTGGCAGTCTATTGTTTGTCTGTGTGTTTTCTTTGAAAGACAAATCACAAGACTCCACTAGGACCTGAGCTTTAAAATAAGCAAGTGTCATCACCACAGATAAGCAAATCAGAAAAAAAAAAAAAAACAAAACATTTCACTGTAGTGAAGGGAACTAATATTTACTGACTGCACCAAGCCACGTCCACTCTGAATTACTATATAATAGGAATAATTCTAGGTACAATAGACATGTTAACCAATTAACAGCAAAGAAACCCTATGAAGTAGGAGTGGTTATTCCCATTTTAAGAAAGGGAAAATGCAGCCGTAATCTTGCAGGAGCACTGCCTGGTTGTCTCACATGAGCCTCATTATTTCTTAGTTCATCTTCCTTTTCCTTCTTATAGGTCTCCATCCCCTTCTCTTCTTCTTCCTCTCTGTAGATGTCTCACTTGTAAAAGATTCTTCTCTTCCAAGTTAGACTGTGTTGAAATGGCAAGTTGCCATGTTTCTGACTCCTTTCTTTTTGTTCCCCTAGGAGACCACTTCCTTTTCAGATTTTAAGGGCTTAAATGTGAATCATGATGGAAAGGCAAAAAACAAACAAACAAATGAATAAATGGGGCAGTCTACAAAGTTTATGAAGATTTTTGCTGTCTTATTGTCCTAGTGCCTGGCATATAGTTTTTTGACTTTCTATAAGGCACAAAATGTTAAGTTCTTATTCTGTTTTTTGTTTTGTTTTGTTTTGTTTTGTTTTTTTCGTTTTCTCCTGATGAGCTTCAACATTCTTGCCCTTCTTGACACTGTTCTGTTAACTTTCAATCATTGTCTTTAGGAAAAGACCACTAAGTAAACTTTCTCTTGTTGGTGGATCTTCTACAGAGAATGAAAATTCCATCAGAGAAAACTACACCCAAGTTAATACTGGCAATATAATCAGGGTTTCTGTTGTCTCAGGTGGGCTGTGTGTAATCTTTTCAGCCAGGTGATTCCAAGGTCACTGAGCCTTCATCTTGTCTGAGAATGAACCTTCTGGGCATTTCCTCACAGTCACACAATTAATGGGTGGCAGCCCTAAAGTGAAAGTTGACTCTGTTGAACCCCAAGGCCATTCTCTTTCTTCTGTATCTCAGGCTTTTTTGTGTTGATCCTATTGAGCCCCTCATGTCAGCATGGGTATCTGTTGTCCAGGTGACTGATCCCACTGCTGATAGAGTTGTCTGTGTCTACTTTGGTTCTCAGGCCTATAGCAGGACACACTGGAGCACATAAGAGGTCCACAGGGGTCCTCTCATCATTCAGGGTATACTGAATGATAGTCACCTATGAATGCTCTTAGGTTCACATACAGGAAGCCACCTCCTAAGCAGACAGATGGCATAAGGGACAGATGGAAAGGCAACAATGGGGGAAATACCATGCTTTTTTGAGAATCTTATATTTCTATAATATTCCAGAGTGCTATCCCATGGTAAAAATGAAGGCAAGGGAGTTTTATCTATGCTGATGCTACAGGGACAATTATGGCTAAGTGTGTAGGCAGGAGCCAACCCATTAAGTGATGATCCTGTCTTCCTGCCTTCTGCTTCAGCTCAGCCATAGAATTTGTAAATATTCAAGTAGCATTTCCTGAAAGTCTGTTTTAATTTTTGAGGCTTCACTGAAAGTTTGATTTGAGCATTAGCTTGATAAGCCAATGTTTCACATTTATTTAAAAAACTTGAAGTATACTTTGAACTGTTAATTATTTTTTCCTCCTTTTAGAGATAAGATCACAAGGTATTTGTGTGGGTAATAAAGTAAGGCCATAATATAGTAAAAACACAGACCCAGAGAGACCTGGGTTCAAATTCTGGCTGTTTTTATTATGTGACACTGTCTAACTTATACTCTAAAGAGTCTGTTTCTTTAGTTACAAAACAAAAATCATAATATAACTTCTAAGAATTTTGTAAAAATAACATGTCAAAATGCTTACTACAGTGTGTCTAGTAAACAGCATCCGGTAATTATTAGTCAAATCTGAATCTGACTCTATTCTGGAGATGGATCAAAATAAAATATTTATAAATAACCTACAGTGAGCTAGGCACTAGGGTTCCAAAGATGAAAAGATGCTGTTTAGTAACTTGAAGCTCATCACAGTTTACAATGGAGGGAAGGCCTGCAAACCATGTAGTACAAAACAATTTAATGTGTGTTTAGGTGAGATTAAGAATGACTTCACCACAAGTGTGTAACAGTCAGAGCACCAGCTTTCTTCTTCTTGAAGTCTTTGATAGAAATATGCATCACAAAGTTAAAGAAATATGTACTAAATGTAGGATACTAGGGAGTTTGATTGAACTTCATGGAGCGTTACTTTTGTCTGGAAAGACAAGTCTAGACTACCTCTTTTCACAGTGCAAAGATCATCCTTAATCTCATACTTAAATCTTGGATCCCCCCACTCTATTTAAGAAAACACAATCCTGTATACACTCACTAATAAGGAGCAAGAGAGGATTTTCCACATGCTTGAAACAGTTCTGGCTGAGATCACATACCTGAAGGTCAGGAAGACAGGAGTTTTGAGTGGATGGGCAGACAAACCAGAGGAAGCAGCATATAGAGAGGTTTAAAGGTGGCAGAGGGAAATGCAAGTAGTTCAACACTGCTAGTGCACAAAGTTCAGATAGGGAACATCAAGACATAAAACTGCAAATAGGTAGGGGCCAGTCCATGGAAGTCTTGTGTGCCTTGTTAAAGAATTTAGACTTTGTCTAGTGGGCAATAAGGACTTATTAAAGGATATTAAACAAATAAGTGATATAAGCAGATGTGTTCTTTACAAAGACAAACCTCTCAAGAAATGAGAGGAACTAGAGGGAGCTGAAATGAAGATAAGGAACATGGTTATTGCAATAGTCCAGGTTGGAAATCTTGAGGATCTGAACAATATCTAACATTCTTAAGGTAACAAAGCTAGCAATTTGTGGATCCAGCTTTCCCTAGTTCTTACAACTTTATGGTCAAAGGTCTGTTAATACAAAGTTTTCAGGGACAAACCGATATAACTGAAGGTCCAAACTGCGGTGGACTTGACCAAGAAGGAGAGGGGGGAGAAGGCAAATTAGTAATTGAGCATGCAATGTAAATATGGAAGGCATCTTTGACTTCTTCCTCTACTTCACTGTACCACAACAAATCAGTTACTCTTTCCTATTAAGTTTATCTGAAGAAGGGGCTAAGCTATATTTTCAGAGAGAGGATGATTGCTTTTGGCTGTATAGCAGAGGAATGATCCCTTATCAGATCCAAAAAAAGACAGGCAACTGCTGACCTTCCCAGCGATCTAAGCCTTTACCCATGCTGTGTTGACTTCTCTCTCAGCCAGCTTAAGCTAGGTTATGCTTGATAATAAACAACCTCAAAGTTCCACTCCTTACAAAGTTTTTTCCTCACTTGTCTTTTTTGGGTCAACTTCAGCTCTGGTCCATATCCTTTTCACTCCGGGATCCAGGATGTACATTCTATCTGTACATTCTGGTCTTGAAGCAGAGGGAAAATAAATGAAGAGATGACTCTTCAAACTTCTGCTCTGGAATAGCATAATTTCTATTAATTTTCATTGGCCAAAGCTGGTCACATGACTAATATTGACATCAAAGGGCAGGAAGTATGATCCTCCTGCAGGGACAAGCCCAATAGAGAGAGGCCCAAAATGGATTGGTGGTAATATTTTCCGATAATCATGTATTGGAATTACTAAAATCAAGCCCTGCTTGGATATTTCTGGGTATTCTAAAGTCGGTCTGGTTTATCAGGAATCTGTTTTCCTGAGGGACTGAAAGAAATCATTGTAAGAGAAGAGAGATTTCCACAGAGAAACTTGGCTCAGTAACAGATTACCTGGAACAAAGCAGCATAACTGTTCAAACACAGACACTCTTAATTCGTATGGTTCATATTATGTAACCATTGGCAAGTTCCTCAAATTATACACTTTTCATCTGTAAAATAGAATTTTTTTTTAAAGGCAGGAAACTCTTCAATAAAAGTTTAAGGAGATACAGGGTTAGGGTCCATAAAATATCTCTCAGCGGTATCAGAACAAGGGCATGTAACAAAGTACTATCCCAAGCTCAGTGGTGGCAGAGGTGGTGGTGTGGCATTATGGCATAGTGCAGCTCCACAAAACAGTCATGCCTCCTCCTCCTGACTAACTGTAATACCTCCTCTGCTGTCCTGCCAACACTTCCTAAGTTTTAGCAGAGATGCCCACCTTGGCAGGGCAGCACTGTGGTCACTCTGGTCATCACATTAGCAGAAGGTGTGCCTGTAGAGCAATTTGGTAGGAATGGCATTGCTGACACAGCAGACAGGACTTACTGTTGAGCCTATAAAATACATCTTAGGTACTGCAGAAATAAATAATGGTGAGCAGGCACACATTGGTAGACAGATCACTAATGAACACTTCAGTGAGAAAATCTTCCATATTACTGAAAATTTGAAATCCTTGATGTTACTGAAAACTGTACTCTACCAAAGTGTTCATCTGAAACACAGTTTAAATTCATTTATCTTCTGTTTGAGAAAAAATGGTAACGGCTATCTTTGTAATAAGGGTACAATTGAGTTGATAATTAGTTGAAAGTAAAAGAAGCCCTGATGCTAGGAACAACTTGATCTCTCTAATCAGTTAAACAACCATCAATCATCTCCCATGAAGGCATTCAAAGACCTGATTGTTTAAAAAGTGCATTCTTTACTCATAGACTGTCAGTTTCCCAGGTGTTGGGCCTAACTCTCCTGACCAGGTCCCTAGGGATTGGGGCACTTGAAAAACAGGAAAAACAGGTTCTGAGAGCCTTACCTTCAGAGCCCTAATCTGTCCATCTGGTTTATCAGCTGTTGTAGGAACCTCAGTTCTGAGTTTGGAGGTCACATCCCTTGATGATATTCCCTCTGAGCCCACCTTGATATTAAAATTATCCTAGTTTAATTCTTCATACTTCCAATTAGTTCTTGGACATTCTTTGTCTACTCTTGTCTCCTTCCCACTACAAATTGGCCAGCAGTTTCTTAGACCCATAACAGAAATCCTGCTTGGAAAGCCCTCAGTTCCCCCCTCCTGAATTTTGTCTGCTAAAGCATCTAGGCCAGCTCATTCTGGCATTAACCCTTTTGAGTGGTGGCAGTCCCTAGAATGTGCCTGCATGGTTCTTCTATAGAAGAACCTGTTGGTTATCTATGAGAATTTCCAATAATATCCTGTACCACTTATAGAATTCTAAATATATATGTATATCTATGTATTTTTCTATATGTATATTTTATATATTGTACAGTATACATATTATACAATATACATACATTATAATATATATTATTATTTATATTTATAAAATAAGTGTATATAACATATTTATATATAATGCCAATCTGTGCCAATCTGTGATGCTATACAATCCACATAAATACATAGAATATGTAGAGATTAGTGATTACAATGAATATATTTACTAAAGTGGTCTGAACTAACTGTGTACTTAAAGTATGTGTCATTGAAAGGCCTCAGGCTCTAGTAAATGCATAAACACTAAAAGGCTATTATGTGTAAGATAGTCATTAGTATTTTATGAGCTAGGAAACAGACCACGTTAGGGTTCATTTCATGACCAGCTTTCAACTTCAATGTGGTGATTATACACACACGCACACATACACACACACATCCTTTACAATATGGAATGTATCATTATATTTTTTTGTACTCATTTAGAATTGTTTGAATTTGGTGGTGAAGCTTGCTTTGATTAAAATATGTAAATCAGGGCAGCCCTGGTGGCTCAGCAGTTTAGTGCCGCCTTCTGCCCAGGGCCTGATCCTGGGGACCTGGGATCAGAGTCCCATGTCAGACTCCCTGCATGGAGCCTGCTTCTCCCTCTGCCTGTGTCTCTGCCTCTCTCTCTCTCTCTCTCTCTCTCTCTCTGTGTGTCTCTCATGAATAAATAAAAGTCTTTAAAAATATGCAAATTATTTTTAAAAAACTCAGCTGATATTATTAATTACTTTTGCAATGCCAGTAAAGCTTAATTTATTTGGTTATCATTCTAAGACAATAAATCCCTAAACCTAAGTGACTATTCTGCTCCATTAATTAAGCTCTTTATAAATAGGAAACTGCACTGGGCTTCAGTTAGTGAAATAAGTCACTTAGAGAAAACAACCCCAACAGTAAGAGACTAATAAGAGGCCAAACATAATCATATTTAGAGTTTGTTAAAAGGTAATGATTGTGGTTAATGATATGAACTTTCATTTGGAATTAAACATTAAATATAGACAGGACTGCTGACAGGTGCTATTCTCTAAGTGTTGAAAATGCCCTTTCTCTTGAAAAAGTGTAGCCACATTACTATTTCCATGTTTGTCTTTGATTATTTTGCCACAGTAAAGTAAAAGTTAACAGTACTCCTTATTGGGGAACTCTATAATCTAGCAATTTAAACTACATTCAATGCACTAGTGCTTTTAGCATCCAATGAAATCAAATGGGGCCGAGATCATCGATATGGAAAACATCCCCATAGAAAGTCACATGTTTGAAATTTTAATACTTAGAAAATGTTTCTTCAAAACTACAAAGCTCAATTTGGGTGAGAATCTCTTTCACTATTTCTCTTTCTGCCTTAAATTCAAGGAAGTTGGGTCAGAGTGAAACCATCTCTTCCGTAGGCTGAGCACTATGTTTTCTTCTTATCCCTTCCATTTCTTTTTTTTTACTGACCTGAGATATGCCTTCCAGTCAATATTTCCCTCCAAAACATTTTTGAAGTAAAATAACACACATAAACTGAAGAAGAACAAATTTTTAAATGGGTAATAAACTAGAGCTCAGCAAGAATGTAGAGTGACCACATTCAAATTTAATTTAATGTTAGAAAGAAGGGAAAGAGAAGAAAGAAAAAGTGAAATAGATAAGCTATTTTCCAAGAGACCAAAAAAAAAACAACATGAAAACTATAATTTATAGTAGTTGATGACGTGCCCTTTTAGGTCTTACTTTTGGGGAGGAAGGGATCTGCTAATATTCAGACCAGCCAAATTCTTTGAAATGTCACTTACCATGAGGACTTTCTTTAAAAACATCTCATGAGACATGGGATATGAAAATGTTTGATTTTATATCATATTTTATCATGTATTATTCAAAATCAAAATCATATTGGAAGATGAAATCTCCAAGTTATCTTGTTAGAAATTCAGAGAGTAAAGCATTTCACAATGCAAATTCTCACAGCAGAAATTAGCATCAAAAAGAACCAAGTGTCAAATAAATTTCTCTTTCTCAAAGACAGAGCAATAAGGCTTATTTGTGCCAAGCCAAATCATTCCCCTGCTCTAAGCCTCCATGCCTCTCTATCTCGAGTATTAAAAAACACTAAATTCCTTTACTTGATATTTAACAAGGTCTATAATCTGACCTAGTTTTCATTTTAGTCTTTTCTGCTTTCTTACCACCCCTTTCAACCCTTTCCATGGACTTTTATGCTATAGAAACACCACAAGATGCTCATTTCTCTGACCACATCACAGGCAGGTTTATCTGAATGCTTTCTCTAATTCCTTAACCTTTGGTTAACTGTGGCCACTCTAGATGATACGGCATCTGACCACCCTAGGAGTCTTCACAAGGGGCTCAGCCATCCTCCCATTGCAGGAGAGAAAGAGATTATAGATAGTTGCCTTTCTTTCCCTTTGCAGCATAAATATGGACAGTTGTGGTAATCTCTACCTTTTCCATTTCTAGATACAGATGCAAAAAAGAGGAACTAGGAAGAATTTTCTCTGGTGGGGCCCAGGTAGTTGTAGCAAGAAAAAGTTCCCAAGGTTGCAGTGACAGTAGTGTATTGTGGCATGAACAAGAGCTCATTCTTCTTCTTCTTCTTCTTCTTCTTCTTCTTCTTCTTCTTCTTCTTCTTCTTCTTCTTCTTCTTCTTCTTTTTTTTTAATTCATGAAAGATACAGAGAGAGAGAGAGAGAGAGAGAGAGAGGCAGAGACACAGGCAGAGGGAGAAGCAGGCTCCATGCAGGGAGCCTGACATGGGACTCGATCTCAGGCCTTCAGGATCCCACCCTGGGTGGAAGGCAGCTCTAAACCGCTGAGCCACCAGGGCTGCCCAAGAGCTCATTCTTAAAGTGTAAATATGCATTTAATATGCATATTTCTTATAAAACTCATTACCTTCTGTCCAGTATATATTATTTTAGAGGTTTTTATCTTTATAACTAAAGTGTAGATTCCTTGAAGGCAGAAACTATGCCACATTCATTGTATAACCCTAACTCACAAAAGCTGACATAGCTTCCAGATGGCAAAGCTTGTGACTGATTGAAGTGATTGAAAGAATAACTCAATACAAGATAATAGTATTTATGAAACATTTTTAAATGGACTTAATAAGAGAAGGTAATCCACTTAAGTCATATGTATCACACATAGTAAACACCAAATAATAGCATTTTTATTAAGATGTTTCATATATATGCATATATATATACATACATATGTATATGTATATATATATTAATAACAGTTGACTACAATACTTGACCTACACAGAAATTGGCACAAAGAGAATTTGCCCACATCTTATGTGAAGAAAACATACCTGAAGTTCTCCAGTTTAGAGGTGAGGAATGATTGCCCTCTTGAGAAACTGTAAAGGTGTAGATCAGCATACTTCTGGTGACCCTGACTGATGAGGGAGAGAAGAAAATGTGATCGTGGTGCTTGTTACGATGCATCTAGGTGTTAGGGTGTAGTGGTTAAGAGTGTGAACTTTGGCACTGGGCTATCATGATTTCACTTCTAGCCCTACACTTTACAGATGTGTAATCTTGGGTAAGTTATTTAACTCCTGTATGTCTTGATTTCTTCCTCTGGAAAACAGGCACAATAATGGCATCTGCTTCACAGGAATTTTATAAGGATCAACTATATGAGTATATATAAAATACATAGAGTCATCAAAAGTAGTACCTAAGAGGGTATTTAGTAACTGCTAGTCAGGATTGCTGTGTCTAAAGCTTCACCTAATCTGGTTTATGTTCTATCATCTTTGCCACTTGTGACACCAACAACAGCCTCCCAATGCATCTCTTCATCCTGTATTTCTGCCCTTGGGAAAGGGGCCATAGTCTCCAGAGTTTATAGTCTCCCTATATAACACTGGTTCCATAGGTGATAGTGAGCTAACCTCAAAATTTAATATCTATTATGTTCATGAAAAAGGAACTCATGTTCCAAAGTATTGCTATAAAACTTCACTTTTTAAAGGTAACTATTTTATTAGGATTAAAGTGGTGTGTGGTGGGGTAAGGGATTGGGGCGTGTAACTACAGACTCCAAGTATCATGTGGTTGAGAGATTAATGTGTTTCTCTCCAAAAATGAATAGGAATTTAAGCAAAAGGGAAGCAAGTTCTTAAAAAACAATATTCAAAATTCTCTAAAATGTTTTCACAAACCTCATTCCTTCTATTTAATAACTTTTTAAGTAATTTGAATTTCATAAGAAATTATTGTGGAAGTTGTTCATAAAAGTAAGTTAGGCTAGTTTTACTCTAGGTACAAATCATTTAAGAGCATTATTTCAAAAAAGAAAAAATTCTGTTTTCCTTTCCTTTTTTCTTTTTCAAAAGACAAAGGTGAAAAGAACTGTCATTCCTACTACACTATGTATAAAAGAATTTGTTACACAATATGAAACTCATTACTGATTTTTTGACTAATTAATGGATATAACATTCATTTTAATCTTATGCAAAACAATTCTGTAACACTTTGAATCTCAGTTACTATAATGGTAGGACATCCAGTGAGAAGTAATTATAAAAGAGTAAATACTAAGTTTATTATTTGGGACTTCATGTGTTCCTCCTTATTTTCCATTAATCCTTGGTTAAAGATATTCAATGACTTCCAAACAAGTTTGTCCCATTTCTAATTCTAAAACTTGGTGTTCTGACAATGTTGCAATCTGGTTGCATTTATTGGATTATCTGAGATGTGATGGATATATTATTCAGCACAAACACAAAAAAATCATATTTTCTTGGTACCACAACATTGTTTTAATGCAACCATAATAAGGAAATAAGGGATATGCATTTATTTCAGTTAAAAGAATTTAAGTTGGACCTCAAATAATTTGCAGTTTAAGTTGTTATTTTCTGAGCTATTTAAAGTCAATGTTTTGAAATGAAAAATCAATGTTTTTAGGTAAAAAATACACAAGCAGATCCATTCCACTATTAAACTTTTATTAACACTTTCATTACAGCATTCTATTTCTATGAATTTTAAGTAATTTTCCCTCATTATCAACAAGAAAGAAATATAAAGCAAAAAAAAAAAAAGAAAGGTTTCTTTCTGTGTAAATACCCATAACTGAGATAATATAGTTTTGGAATTTTTACCTTAGAGGTCATAGCTATTATTAATGTTGTTACTCTTAGCTTGATGGTGTCCAGCATTAACTTTGAACCAGAAACAGTTGTTTCATGTAGATTTGTATATTGTGAAATGAAATACATACCCTCTAAACCAAAGGCTAAATCTTTAGCAAAAAATGTAATATAACTAAAATGTAATTTTAATGAATAATTATTCAATATAACTGTTTACTAAAAACATCAGAGGAAGGCAGAACACACTTATCAAGTACCTAGTGATTTTAGAAATTTTATATATGCTAGTTAATTAAATCTTCATCAAAATCCTGAGAAGTAGGGAGTATACCTGTTTTATAGAGAAAAGAGAGAAAGAAGGAAAAAAGCTGAGACTTTCAATAAGGATAAGAACTATTCAATCTCACCAGGCATCTGACAGAGTTAGGAGTGCACATGAGACTGCCTAGATGTGGACCCAAAACTCATATCTTTACTATCATTTCATTTTTAAGTTTTGTTTATAGCACACTGATGTGTCCCCATGTGTGATTTGCCCTTGATCTACCTCAGCACAATATAGGAAATACTTATCCAGATGAGACTAACAAACACATTAAAGATATGTAGGGGAGCGGGAAGATATGTAGGGGGAGAATTCCATAGATTTTAACATAAAACCAGATACTTTATTGGAGAAAACACTTTGTTTTTGGCTTCTACTGTTAGCCTTTTTTTTTTTGATGTTATCAGACATAGACTTTATTTTTATTTATTTATTTTTTTAATTTATTTTTTATTGGTGTTCAATTTACTAACATACAGAATAACCCCCAGTGCCGTCACCCATTCACTCCCACCCCCCGCCCTCCTTCCCTTCTACCACCCCTAGTTCGTTAGCCTTTAAATCAACTAGATGGCTAAAAGTCAATAGCCTTATGTACCCACATATTTTTTTCCTATTAACTCTATTCCTTATCTCATTATAGGCAGTGCCCTTCATTCTTCCTTATTTGAATTACAAATATGAGAGAAAAATGAGTTCAAGATGACAGAGAACCAAGATAAGGAAAAATTAGCTATTGAAAAATATAGGAGTGATGGAAGTTTAATTTTAATGCTCCTGTGCAGTTTAGAATTGAGAGCTAGACCTCAGTGTTGGCAGTTTTGATGTAAACTAACTGATAAACTACCTCTATGCCTCTGTAGTTTTCCACCCAAAGCTGAGTGTTTGCTGATCTGACAGATGAACGTTCTCTATAGCTCTTCTTAGTTAATGACGATTAAGAAGACAGTATTAACTCTGTCGTCACAGCATCAACGAAGTAACCATTTAAGAGAAGTCATTTAACAATCAAAGAAATAACAAAGGCATATCGATGTACCCCTATTCATTTCACTCAAGAAATAAATAACAACAAAATTATGATAATACTTATACAAACTATCACTTTAGGTTTGGAGATTTGGGGATTCCAAATTTGGGTATTTGAATTACTTGGATTGCGGAAGAAGAGGAGAAAGGAAGGCAAAGAACTGTTTTAGTGCTTTCTACTGGCTTGCTTTCACAAGCAAGGGGAAAAGAGGAAGAAAGAGCTTTGAGATCAGCTCCTCCTTGTCACACTTCAAGGAAGAAGTACACCCCTGCTTGCCTGACTCTGACCTTTACTGACCTCTGTCACTGTAGGCTGAATTCATACAACTGGAAAAAGTTTTGGTTTTGACTCCAAGAAATCTGTTAGTTGAAGTTAATCCAAGCACTTTTCAACAAGAACAGTACATTCTTCTAGTTTACAAAATTACCCAGAAGTGCTGGGATTTTCATAAATCTTTCAACAGAAGTTTCAAATGCCAGTTTTCACTATAAGTTCATTTGGATAGTATTTTTAAGCAAAAGATACTTTAGAATTGATAATATTATAGTGAAATAACATGAACAAAGGAGGTAATAATCTTAAATTTAAAATTTAAAAACTATTGGGTATATATGTGTCAGTTTTCATTCCAAACAATCATGTTCAAGAAGCAATACAATTTTCTGTTTAATATAATGAATCAAGATTAAGCATACTTTCTTTGCTTTAATTTAGAATCACATATTTTACTAAAATAGTCTCAAATACATATAAAAGACTGAGGTCATTTAAAATTTTTATTCTCTGAGAAGCCTTTGAAATAATATATGAAACACTGTTTTAGATCATGATTATTCACTTTGAAAAATGAAAAATTTCATTTTAAAATTATCAACAGTAGGCTTAATTTTTATTTTAGATAAATTTTTAGAATAAATTATGAATGGTTTATTACCTTTGAAAAACTAAGTCAATGATTAGTAAGTGTATGGTTTACAAAAGCTGATAAGTCAAAAGAATGCCGTGAAATGTAGGGTTAGTTTTGGTCACAATGTTGTGTTTATTATATGTCAAGTATTTTCTTAATACTTTATATCTATTTACTCATCCTTAAAACAACTCTATGTATACTTTATTTCTTCTTTTTCCTCTTCCACCTCATCTCTAGTTTAGAGATGAGGAAACTTAATCTAGAGAAGGTAAGTAACAAAAGCAAAGCCAAACAGCTGGTAGAACCAGAGCCCAGGTTCAAACCCTGGCACTCTGGGGCCTGAACTTAACCTCCATGCTGTCTGTATCACCTTTCACTCTGCTGCTTGATTCTGAAATCATTTGATGAAGTTCCTTGCAAGGTAATAACTAATTTGAATGATCATAATCATGCTCAGGTATGTTAATCAGGGACTAGAGAAGGATCTTTCATAATATGCTACAAGACTTCTATAGACATGTAGAATTCTATAGAATTTCCTGATTCTGTTGTGTCTAACTTTATATCCATGAGTTTTGTGAAAAGAAAGAGGGCTTATTTATCAAACTTGCAGAGTTCTAAGCATGTGTGTGATAGCTCATGTATAAGAGAATGAACTAAAGATTCAAAATGGCTTTGACAGAATCAAAATGTTGCCTTTTCAACAGGATCAACACTGGATTCCTGCTTGGAGATTAAAAACAATAACAACAAAAATAAGGAACACACAAAACAGAATGAAAATGACTGTCTTGGCAGTAGTTGACTTGAAAAAGATCAGAGTGCTTTAGTTGACCACAGATTGCAAAAACCAAACCAAAGATGATGTCACCTAACAATAGCTACCACCACCAAATCCTTTCTCCAACATGCCAATTACATGTTTTTATGTTGCATTCAGAGAAAAAATATTTTTCAAATCAGTTGAGATTTTCTCCATCAATATATTCAGCACTAGTCAGACAACTCTAGAATACTGAATATAGTTCTAGATATGGTATGGGACACAAAGAGAATTTAGAATAATTTAGGTGGGATAGTTTAGAATCTTGTCTGAATATCATGCCATAAAAAAAGTGGTTGGAAAACTAGAGAAAGGGAAGATCTAATTGAGAACAGAATAGAATTTTTAATATTAGGAGGTTTATCATATGCAGGAAGGAACAGACTTATTTTCTCTACTGTTTGAAAAGGAAAATATAAGATCAAGGTGTAGGAGATGCAAGAAGACAGATAACGCTTAAGTTCAGTAATATAAATGTTTGTGTTGTGATGAAATGAGCTCTCCATCCCTGAAGCTAAGCAAACAGAGGACCAGTGAATGTCAGCCTATATTTGTGGAGCTCTCTGATTTGGGAAAAAGTTTAAATTAAACGATCACTGACATCCCTTCCAATGTTAAGATACTATAAATTAACCTTTGTCCATCACATCTACTTTATTCTGTACCTGGAATTTTACTAAATGTTACTTCAATTTAATTAAGGAAATTAAATGTTTTTGTTAATTTAGTAACTTTTAGTCAATAATGACAATATCAAGTGCAAATATATTATCAGAGAAAAATTAAGTGAGATAATCAGTGTTCAAATAAACTTTTGTCTAAAAGTAAGATCTTGTGATAATCTCCAAATTTATTTTCTAAATCACAACACAGCGGAAACTTAATTTTAAGATACAAATTTAATGAACTGGTATAAAGAAAAGATAATTAATGGAATTTTAGTGTGCTTTTGTACCTCTGAGGGTTTGTTGCTGACCAGAAGATATCTGTAATTAAAACAATTGTCAAATTTATGCTCATCTAATTTTGTGTTAGACCAGGACTAAACACTCTTTACAACACATTTTTGAAAATAGATACTACAAGAATCTTCATCTCTCTATGCAGTAGGAAAATTAGAGTTTCAAACAGAAGAATCAGGCTATAGCCTAACACCACTATTCTTAAAGTGTACTTTTGAATAGTCTTTGGCATCTTGTCTTTTTGAAATTCTTGTTTAATTTTATAAATGAAAGATTTTTTCTGATTTGAAACCACCCACTTGATCTTTGCTAAAGGAAATAATGGCTATAGAAACAAATGCCAGCTAAGCTAATTATTTGAAATTCAAGTGTTTGGTTGAACGTACATCTCAGACCTGACAGGCAACGGGTGACTTGTTTTAACAATTGCTCAGGACTGCAAAAAAACAAAAACAACCCCCCCCACCGCCCCCCACACAGAGCTCCTCTCAGAATGCAAAAGGTGACTGCTTCATAATGCATTTCTGACTTAGCTTAGTTTCTGCAGTTCGATGCTCCTATATTTTAAATGAGATGGGAAAAAAGTAGTGCTTATTTTTTCCTGAAACCAACAGATAGCATCATGAAGCTTAAAAATTTCAAATCTGATTTTAATAATATCCTAACAATCTAAAAAATACAGCCACTGTAAATAATGCCACATGGGGACATTTTCACATATATCCAAACCCAAGGAAGAATATATTCTCTCTATGACTTTGAGAAGCATTTAGAGTATTCAAGTTTTATTTTATTTATTAAATCCATAAATTGCTGAATGGTTTGAAGATGTCCAAGACACATAGAATTATTTCCATAATGAGAAAAATATAGTCCAGGAATTTTGATACTTATCAAATCGCTAAAATATTTTTGTTTTGTTTTGTTCCTAATTGTATATCTCTAAACTGTGATGCTGAGTTTAACTCAGGATGACATGCTATGAATGTCAAATTACGAAAGGTCATCACAGTGCAGGATTGGAAAAAATCTTTCATTAGCTCTTTCTCCTCCCTTCCTTCTCCCACCCCTGCTTTCCTCTTCCTTTGTTTTCATCCTCTTCTTTCCCCTCCTCTCTCACTTCCTCCAGTTCTTTCTTTCCCGTGCTTTTCTAGTCCTTCTTCCATCCCTTTATTCTTCCTCTCTTCCTCCTCCTTTTTTAGTTAAAAAAATACCTGCTATAAAAAGTTTGAATACCAAAATATTTTCCTTTCATAGGTGTTTTTTCTCACCACATTCATAAAGTATTCTTGTGAAGACCTAATGTTAAAGAGACTCAGATCAAAATTTGTATCGTATTTATGGCTATCATTGCAGGTAGATGTATTTTTCTGTTTGTAATTTAAATCTTTTAAATATGAGAAACTATGTCTAATATATGCATTTGAAAACAATTTTACAGGATTAATTTTAAATGATTTCCAATTTCAACTTCCCTAATTTTAAAGCTTAATCTGGTGTCAAACCTTGCAACCAAATTTTCTCTATCATGAAAAAAATTCTGCCATGTATTCTTGTTCTACAGTTCACTCTTTATTTGCTGTTTTCGTGTATGGATGTGTGTGTGTGTGTGTGTGTGTGTTTACCTCTGTACATATATTGAACACTTAGTGATTAAAATTTCAGTCTGACAGTTGAAGTTATAAGCTTATTTGACTATATTTTGACAACCTTTTAAGTCCCCTATGTATTGACTGAAGAGGTGAGTTGGCAAAAATGGATGAACCCTAATTAATTATCACATGGCATTATTTACTACTGTGACAAAATAAAATAACAAATTGAGAAACAGAGCAAGGGAGAAGTGAGCCTCATCCAGCTGAAGTACTTCACTCAGGACTTATCCAAGTGGGATCTTTCTCAGTTTTTCTTTGGGGTTATTCCATGGCAGGAAAAGGTAGGGGGAGAAAAATTCTGTCACTGCAGAGTTACTGTCAGGACAGGGTATCCTCCCAAAAGGTCACAACACAAATGTCTCCTTGATTGTCATTTTAATGGTCTAGCCAGTTATCCTTTAAGAACATTCCAGTGACTGGTGGAGAATGGGGAGAAGAAATCCAGAGCAAACACAGGAAGAGTTTGTGTTTTTTTTTTTTAAACTAATGATTTGATGCTAAAATTTTGTCAGCCAGGAAAATTTTGAAGCTTTCTTATAACTTCCCAGGTTTTCCGTCCATTTTTCGGTAAAGTGTACATAAAGCTGCAAAACCAGCTTGAGACTTCCCCAACTGTTGGAGGAAATGATGGGACACTGCCATCAATGTGTCCACTTGCATCCGTCAGCACAAGGAATGCCCCTTCTGACATCAGCTGCCCTAACAGGCAGGTGAAAATCTATAGACTTCAACAATCTCAAAGGTCTGTGTTAAGAGTAAGGGGAGTTAAAAAAATAAAGAATTTAAAACCTGACACATATGGGTTTCCAAATAAGGGTTTGACATTTCCAAATAAAAATATTACCCTGGTCTTTTCTCCAGCCGGTGAAATGCTTTGGCAAGAAAGCATGAAATGCGTCTTTAGCATTCACATATCATTTTTATTGATAGCTGTATATCTAGAAAACAGACCCTGCATAAGAATTACATGTGATAATTGAGAAGAAATTATTGTGGGGCTTACAATTAAGCAAAATATATATATATATCCCTCATCTGGCCTCTATGTCAATTATCTTCCACCTTGATTTTATAATACCAAGCACTGCCATTTTCTCAAAAGGCATTGCAAAATTCTTCTAAAATATTCAAAACAAAATATTCCGTTTTCTTAATTTTAAAAATGAAAGAAAATATGGCATCTAGAACTTTTAGGAGCTGGTGGCCATTAAAAGGGAGTGGTAGAGCATCAAAGGATTTGTTGGTGACATCTGGACCTAAGTCTGGCCACCCATGCTCCAGGTCCTCCTGGAGGAGTGCCCTATAGTTCTTCAGATGACTCCTATCTGAAAAACGGGCGGGGGGGAGGGGGGAATGAAGTTCTAAGCCCCCAAAGAAATTGCTTTAATGATACAATCATTCTTTTTAAAGTGTAAAAGAAACATTTGACATGAATATGAAATAAAATAGTGATGGGTGCTTGTAATTACAGGTCACTTCTGGTTTTCCTAAAAGACAAAATACACAGGGCTAGACTGTGGGTGCATAAGGGAAATTGTGTAAAGCTCTTTGTGGGTGGTATCACAACTAAGTTTGAGTTAAATAACAGAGTCTTCTACAGTTGGTCTTCTTTTTTTAAAAGGTAAATATACTTAGAGGAACAGCCCTGCATGATGGCAGAAAAAGTGGTTACTGATGTGGTAAGATTTGAAAGACCTCTACCGACTTATCCAAAAATATTTCTGCCACTGGCCTGCGGTGTTCCCAGAAAATTTCTCACCATTCCTTTGGGACATTATCTCCAAAATGTCCCTTAAAATGCAAGCGTATTACCTCACAGCTCTTACATGTTGATTCATTATACCCCATTATCATATTAGTGAGGATTTATTTGCTCTGCAAGACAACTTAGGGGAGAGTGAGAAAA